>NC_088409.1:66127310-66427310 GCF_034236695.1 Oncorhynchus nerka | reverse complement strand
TTGAGGTATCTATACTTTTATTAAAGTATGACAATTGGTGGGCCTCCTGAGTAGCGGAATGGTCTAAGGCACTGCATCGCAGTGCTAGCTGTGCCAATAGAGAACCTGGTTCGAGTCCAGGCTCTGTCGCAGCCGGCCGCGACCGGGAGACCCATGGGGCGGCACACAATTGGCCCAGCGTCGTCTGGGTTAGGGGAGGGTTTGGCTGGCAGGGATGTTCCTGTCCCATCGCGCAGTAGCGACGGGACAGCCCAATTCTAAATCACCGCCCATTTCCCTCAAAACTCCTACCTTATTGGACCTTATGCCTGCTCCCGCCCCCAGCTTCTGGTTCCTGATGATGTCAGTATCCATGACGATGAACTCCTCCAGTTGCCGTGGGCTAACAAGGCTGTTGAAGGGGTTGCGCCAGTATGTGCCCCCGTCCACCTCAGCGACTGAGAGAAATAGAATTAGATGTTTATCTCTATGGACAGTCCAGAGTTTCAATTTTCACTGCTCAAAACCCCAACATTTCTTAGACTCATTGATGACATGCTTGTGTGCACACACAAGATAAATTGATTTATTTGAACTTCACTCCCTCTTGCAGTCGAGTGATTTGGCTCGCATGGATCATTGTTCTGCCCAGAGGCTGGGGTTGAGACTGGAGCAAAAATATCCTTTCTTTGAACACTAATTAAAAACATGTGCCCTGCCTTTCAAAATATTCAAATTAAACACAGAGGGATTTTTTTTTTTACACACACAGCACACAGGCAGTAGTGACAGCAAATGAGTGTGTGTGTCATGTGTGGAATGCCCTGATTAGACACAGAGGGAAGCTGTTGAGAGTGAAGGGAGGGTGATGAGCATGTGGTGAACAGACGCACTGTAAACGATACAGGGTTCAGTTCGGTACAAAATACTTAAAATCAAGTGGAATATAATCACATTCCATCAGTCTAATCTAAAACTGATGCTAAACATTTGGAACAGATGGTAAACTGTTGATGCTTTATCACACAAGCACAAACTCATGCACACACTCATCCAATCGCCTTGAAACATTGACTTGTCAACACATCAGCAATACATCAATCAAAGAAGCAAAGCATATCTGTAAAATACATTTTTCAGTAGTCATAAAATCGCGTGTTGAAACAGCCTCTGTCCCCTGGCAGCTAGGGGCCGACAGTAAAGGTGGATGGTGTGTACTGTACTCACTCTGCAGGGTGTTGGGGTCAATGAGGTGGATGGTGTGTACTGTACTCACTCTGCAGGGTGTTGGGGTCAATGAGGTGGATGGTGTGTACTGTACTCACTCTGCAGGGTGTTGGGGTCAATGAGGTGGATGGTGTGTACTGTACTCACTCTGCAGGGTGTTGGGGTCAATGAGGTGGATGGTGTGTACTGTACTCACTCTGCAGGGTGTTGGGGTCAATGAGGTGGATGGTGTGTACTGGATGGTGTGTACTGTACTCACTCTGCAGGATGTTGGGGTCAATGAGGTGGATGGTGTGTACTGTACTCACTCTGCAGGGTGTTGGGGTCAATGAGGTGGATGGTGCTGGTGACTCGGGCGCACACACACACCTGGCCCATGTTCCCCAGGCTCTGAGCCAGACGCGGCGACAGACACACCACGTTGTCCTGGGCAATGAGACGAAACATACCAGGGGTCAGACTGAGGTCAGGTCAGAGGGAACTTTGAAACCTCTTCCCAATGCCAACCTTCCCACCTGATTATTCCCCAGAGAAACCCACAGTAAACTGTAGCACAGCAGAGATTAACATTCAACTCTGGAATAGGCTACACCTTCATGAACAATCTGAATAACAGAGGCTGTATTGCCAGTTTGGTTATACAAGGGGTCGGCTATGTTCTCTTGGTTTCATCAGCGTGATTACAATTTGTCTCACAATGCAAAAGAAAATAAGATGCTGATTAGGAATGCATTTCATTGATCTTGAAAATGTTAAGTCATTCAGTCATTGAAAAACACATGGATAGAATTGGATATGAACTAAAATCACTCTTCACATGTATGGTCAGAAGCCAAGCATCGATACGTGTGTACTCAGTCTACATGTTAGAACCTATGAGTAGATGAATCTACTACATGAATCCAACAGAAGAGCATTGACAAGAAACATTCACTCAACAAAAACGTTTGCTTAAAGACTTGCGTAAAGACTTACACACCCAGATTGATTCAAATTTAGTTTCCATTGGACGGTTCAAAATCATCTTTTAAAACATTACATTTCTATCCAAGGGAAGCCGTGTCTGTTATGATAAGAACAGGGAATCTGTATAGGTCTGCCTTGGCCTGTTTGGACCTGAGCATTTGAGTATAGGTGCACTCTGTTCACCTATTCAACAAATGTTCAGCCCCTTGAGATACATGTAGAGCATTTGACCTTCAATATTTTTGAGGAAAATGCTATATACCTTGCAAACAGGAACGATCTCAATGGAGTAGGTGCTCTTGTAGTTGAATGTGTTTGAGTGGATGTCGTGGGAGATGAGGCGCTGGGAGGTCTTCGACCTAAACAAGACAGGGTGACAAAGAAACCATAAAGAACACTACAAGAATATATCATGTCAGAGAGAAAATAGGCAACATTCTCAAGCATCTCCATGCAAAGCTAAAAATAAATATTGAAAAAAATGATATACAGTACCAGTCGAAAATTTGGACACCTACTCATTCAAGGGTTTTTCTTTATTTTTTACTATTTTCTACATGGTAGAATAATAGTGAAGACATTAAAACTATGAAATAACACACATGGAATCATGTTGCAATCAAAAGAGTTTTGAACAAATCAAAATATATTTTAGGTTCTTCAAAGTAGCCACCCTTTGTGCAATGTTGTCATCAAGGCACTCTCGGCATTCTCTCAACCAGCTTCATGAGGAATGCTTTTCCAACAGTCCTGAAGGAGTTCCCACATATGCTGAGCACTTGTTGGCTGATTTTCCTTCACTCTGCAGTCAGTGCAACTCATCCCAAACAATCTCAATTGGGTGGAGGCCAGGTCCTCTGACGCAGCACTCCACCACTCACTCTCGTTCTTGGTAAAATAACCTTTACACAGCCTGGAGGTGTGTTGGGTCATTGTCCTATTGAAAAACAAATGATAGTCCCACTAAGCGCAAACCAGATGGGATGGTGTATCACTGCAGAATGCTGTGGTAGCCATGCTGGTTAAGTGTGCCTTGAATTCTAAATAAACTGACACTGTCACCACACCATCTCCTCCTCAATGCTTCACTGTGGGAACCACACATGCGGAGATCATCTGTTCACCTACTCCGCATCTCACAAAGACAGGGCGGTTGGGATCAAAAATCTCAAATTTGGACTCCAGACCAAAGGACAGCTTTCCACCGGTCTAATGTCCATTGCTCGTGTCTCTTGGCCCAAGCAAGTCTATTGTTCTTATTGGTGTCCTTTAGCAGTGGTTTCTTTGCAACAATTCGACCATGAAGGCCTGATTCACAGTCTCCTCTGAATAGTTGATGTTCAGATGTGTCTGTTACTTGAACTCTGAAGCATTTATTTGATCTGCAATCTGAGGTGCAGTTAACTAATGAACTTATCCTCTGCATCAGAAGTCTGGGTCTTCCTTTCCTGTGGCGGTCCTCATGAGAGACAGTTTCATCATAGCGCTTGATGGTTTTTGCGACTGCACTTGAAGAAACTTTCAAAGTTCTTGACATTTCCCGCATTGACTGACCTTCATGTCACAAATTAACAAGGCACACCTGTTAATTGAAATGCATTCCAGGTGACTACACCTCATGAAGCTGGTTGAGAGAATGCCAAGTGTGTGCAAAGCTGTTATCAAGGTAAAGGGTGGCTACTTTGAAGAATCTTAAATATATTTTGATTTGTTTATTACTTTTTTGATTACTACATGATGTGTTATTTCATAGTTGATGTCTTCACTATTATTCTACAATATAGAAAATAGTAAAAATAAAGAAAAACCCTGGAATGAGTAGGTGTGTCCAAACATAAGTCTATAGACATTGAATAATCATAGCACTAGCCACACAGACTGCACTTACTGTAGTTAGTGCGGTCTAGCTCATCACTGTTCAATTCAACATTAACATGTCTCAACACCAAATGAACATTGCATGGGCATTATACAATAACCATGAAGGCGCCATCCAGAGTAAGATGATGTTACCCCCTAGACACTGACCCCAGGTCAGACAGTTCTGTCACTACAGGGCAAACTCTAAACGTAGTGGAGGGACTCTGGTGAACTGTTCCTACCTGCAGGGGACTGTGCACTGGAGGAAATCCACCATCTTCTGAGCATGCTGCTTGGTGGCATAGTAGAAATCAATACCCTCTGAGAGAGGAGAAAGATTCAAAACCAATCAGTCTTCAATTGATAGATTAATCACAGGCACACACACCACACGTAACCGCCGTCATCACCATTCCAACACTTAACACGCCAGCCTCAGTAATATAGCCAAGATGGGCACCGCAGGGAGAAATATGGCCACCACATGTTGAAACCTCAAGGCTTTTAACTCAGGCTAGAGAGGGAGGTCATTTATATTGAACTTTCAAAGGGCAGCTTTTCCCTTACAATCTGGTCCAACCACACTGGGTGCTGTTTCTGAAATATCTCTCACTACACAGTGTGTGTGACTGAAAATAGGACTGAGCATTGTTGGCATGGTAAATGGAATGCTCAGTACTATGATCCTACCACAGTGATTATAAACACATGGCCATGTCGTTCTAAAGCCCAGGATAGGAAAGCTTTTTAGAAAATCATCAATATCAATGGTCTGGTGTCTCTTCCTGGATGAAACCCCACTTTAGAGCAGTAAATTGTATCCCAAACCCACCATGGATCTCCTTGATGTTGAGTGCGTTCTGATGGAGTTTGTGCTTGAGAATCAGCTGCTCCAGGTAGTAGAAGGTCTTCTTGTGAGAAGTCTAAAAAGGACCAGCCCAATATTAGGTTACCAACACAACATGTTAAAAATGATTGTTGTGGTGAGCAACATGAATAATATAATTCTAATCATCAGTGGTACCTTCTGTCTGACTTGCACCACAGAGTTCCAGAAGTCCTTGGCCTCGACACGGTGGCAGTCGTCACACATCTGGCCCTGGATGACAAACTCCACCACAAACACCTGCTGCAGGATGGCTCCGTTCATCACCTGGACAGGACAGGCCAAACTACCATCAACCACCATTCTCTTATATGACCGACTAATGCGACACACCAGGTAAACACTTGTTTGTTTAAAAAAAATACAGAACTGGGCTAGAAAGCTGTGACCCACCAGCGGATCATTACCATAATTTGGGAAACACTGATGTGTCAGACTTTATTCATCAGGGTTTGGTGCTGCTATTTCTGGTGACTAAAGGGCATCTAGATACAAGATCACTGGTCACACAAAACCTCCCACACTCCAGACTAAGGCCTGGGCCCTGAGGAGCTCAGATTCCTCTGAAAGGTCATGCAGTGAAGATGAAAGCCACTGGCTAATCTTCACCCAATCACTGTGCTCTGAAGTCAGCCCTTTACCCCTTTACTGTCACCTGGATTAAATAATGACAACATGGAAGTCAGTGGTGGGACACGTCCACCTAATCAGGTTCCTAATCCACACTAATCTATTCTATTAAATATCACACACTGACGCCTCTTATTTCTCCTCTCACCTCTTTCTGTATGGTCACCTTCAACTTGATCCGCTTGGAGTGGGGTTCCGTCCACAGGAATCCAGCATCGATCAGACGCACCTGGATTGGAAGGTCACGAGTTTCTGAGGTGAATGGCTACAGCCCTGTTGAAAATTTTGAACAAGTGTATGTTTGAATGTAAATAGAGCAGAGTAGGGAAGGGATACTCACTTTGGTCATGTTGCCCTTCAGTTTTTTAAGGCAGAGGGCGAGCAGTTCCCTGGACTCCAGAGCACACTGCACCCAGGAGGCTGGAGGCTGCAAGTACCTGCATGGAAGAGAAAGAGGCGCAATCAATCCATCTGAACTAATGGAGCCTTGGTAAGATCCCACAGTTTACTGACTAGTGAACCTTGGGCAGTAAGAGCACAAGACTGGGATGTAAACTTCTTAGCTGTGGCCCTAAATTTGACAAGCTTGTGATGGTGGTCTGGGCAGTACCGTTCACACTGCTTGCAGAAGTGCAGATTGACTTGCTTGGGGATTCCCTCGGAGATGTCCACTGTGGTCCGGAGGCAAGACACACACATGTTGGCTGGGTTTGGGGGGATGGGGATGCCACAGGTGCAGCACAGGCTAAGGAGGAGAGAAACCATTCCTTGATTAGTACTGTGTACCAGCTGATACATTTGAAAAGGTTATGAATCTACACCTTCACACTGAAGGTAAAGGACAATTATTTGTAGCATTTAGGAGGCTGAACATATATTCTACTTACATGTTCCCCTGGCTGCTTGTAGCAGGAGCTTGCATGTACTCCATTATAAATGGTGTGGGTGTTGTAGTGAGATCTAGATAAATGACAGATCAGACTGATGTTATGAATCAGATACATATTTAATTTTTAGGTGATATACAAAAACGTAATGCTATTAGCATACAACACATCCACATGGGTAATGTGTATTGATTATGGTCAATACATGGTAGCCAGCTAACGTTATCTAGTGCACTAACTTCCCTGGTAAAGATGTTTACCCACACGACACTTAGCCAGACTTAGCTACAATTCTATGATATCGCTCAGGTAGTTAACCATTTATCACAATGTCACAACTCATCTGACAAACCCCCTTTTGCTGCTAGTTGTCGTTAGCTATGTATACAATTGGATTAACTTCACCAAACAGTAACCGTTAGATAGAAAAGGACAGATTTAAATGGCCGGTAACTTTACTGCTAGCCAGCCTTAGCCTAGCTAACAGGGAACAGCTTTCCTTCTGACAAATTTGCGATGGTCGTGACAGTTTTGTCATTACATAGGAGGCACCGTGTTAAAAGGTTTCGGGGGGGGCTTCGTGCCATTTAATGAGACAACTGATAAACAACACGTACTTGCAGAATGTTTTTCCAAGCCACGTTGCGGACCTCCACGTTTCACCACCACAATCTGGAAAGGAGGAGCAGGGTGATGACGACACACCACTTTCTGGTGAGAAAAGGACCCAGTCCCCTCTCGTTTGCCTGAGTGCAGTAGCTTCAGAAACCATTCAAATTAAATACAGACAGAATAAACTACACTACCGGTATATGGACGGTATGATTGACAAATGTTGTAATACTCAAATTAATTAATTTTGATATACATTGGACAAGAACGCAATACGTATTTAAAAAATATATAAGGTCAATTAATTTACCCAAAGAAGATCGATTTATCGAACTAAAGGAATTATCATTATCTATACCTTCCTCCTATCTTTCATCATCGCCAATATTAAAAACAACAACAAACACAGTAGAATTTTACAAAGTACCTTATCCATAGAGTTTCTAAACCTTTGCCTTATCTGTTTTATAACCGAACTGGGGTCATGTCTAGATGGGATACAGTTTTTGTCCAATTGACGTCAAAGTCGATTTTTGTTGGTGCATTTTAGCTTACGCTAACTGTTTTCCTGACCTTAACCCAATTCTCCCAAAACCTGTTAGGTTCATTCTCATAACCTACTGCGTAAATTATCCTAACATGCTTCGACCGAAAAGTCCATTTTCACCACAGTTCTATCCCTTAGTAGACAAACCCCTGGTCTGATCCTCGGGGCTTGCCGTAAACAAATATAAACAGGTGGGCTCAGATTTTAAAAATCCGCTGTGGGGGGTGCGTGCATCCGTCAATAAATTATGTAGGTCAAAAACTAATTTACCCAAATTCTATAAATGGTCTATTCAGCCAGTATAAAGTTGCAAATGACATTTAGTTTGCCCCTCCAGAAATATGATGTATGTTATCCTAAACCAGGTTGAATGGTGCACACCTCACGTGCTCCAATTGGTTCGGTCCTGAAATGGAACACATCCTCGGCTTCAATATGTGCACTATTTACAACTCAATCGCAACCTCGCTGCCAAAGGTTGAGGGAGCATGCAGTTTGCTTTCAAGTCAGCGTTAAACGAGGTACTTCAAAGTGGGGTCTCTCCCACTGAGGTTTAATATAGCTACCATTCTCCTCCTTGCAACGGTTGTGATTCACTGCCTCATATGGACAAGGGACAATCGCTGGTTCATGGGGCTTTATGCTAGAGTGAGCCAGCCAAGGCAGAGTCTTACACCCCGCAGTGTCTAACGTTACGGATTCTCCAATACATCAAGCCGCATTGCTACATTGAGCTATTAGTGTTGGTTTGAATTAATTCAGCTTTTCACACCAGATGTGCTGTAGACTACGTTTGAATTTGGTTTCGCTGATTATTTACTCTAGCGTCGATAATAATGGACTGAAAGTTGCGGGTAAACAATAACAACCTGCAGTGATTTCTTGTTTGTATAAATGATAGAGGATACGATGACACTGTTGTCTCTTTTGGGTCGGATCATGCGTTATTTTCTGCTCAGACCAGAGACCTTGTTCCTCCTATGCATAAGCCTGGCTCTGTGGAGTTACTTCTTCCACACTGACGAGGTGAAAACCATCGTCAAGTCCAGCCGGGATGCTGTCAAAATGGTCAAGGGGAAAGTGGCGGAGATTATGCAGAATGACAAATTCGGGGGTCTCGACGTTCTGGACGCAGAGTTCTCCAAAACCTGGGAGTTCAAGAGCAACAATGTGGCCGTGTACTCCATCCAAGGCCGGAGAGATCACATGGAAGACCGCTTCGAGGTCGTCACTGACATCGTGAACAAGAGTCACCCTTCTATATTTGGGATATTTGATGGCCATGGGGGAGAGGTAAGACAAATGGGCTAATATATTTCATTTGTTGAGAGGCTATCCTTGCTTTGGTTTGGTCAACACTTTCACATACACGTGCTATGCATCACATTAATCCCTCTCCGCAGGGACATGCAGAAGGCACTTTAGCACTTTACTTTGTGAAGTTGTGCCAAACATAAGAGACCATCATTCATGGTCGTACACGTTTAAAATACTTATAGACATAACAAGATTGTGTAGTATGCTGCAGGTAAAGTCTAAACGGATTGTACAAGAGAACTGATCATTTCCAACCCCAGTGAGAGGTGCTTTCAGATATGGGTCATATTCTGGTCTGAATACAGGAAATCACTGGTGTCCTGTGCATGACCATAACTTGTCATCTGATGCCCATGCACCTGTCACCCTCTCCATGTTCTGGTCACAGACAATTCCCTGGCAGCTGTAGGTCTTTGACTCCATGACAAGCATTGAGTGGCACAGATCGAGCAGCTTGTCTCATAGAAATACACTTCCTACTCTCATCAGCCAGATGTCCCTATAGAGGGGCAAAGTGTGTGTGTGTGTGTGTGTGTGTGTAGAGTGAGATAGTCAGTCAATGTAATGGTCATACTCCATGCAAAAGATAGAAAGTGGTATACTGGTCTTGTTACTTCTCGACCTGACCAGAAGTGAAAATGTGTGGGTTTTTGTTTTGCGGGGGGTGGGGTTTATCTCCATCGTTGGCAGGGTAACAACACTGATTGATCATGATGGCCAGGCCTGCCTCAACAGCAACCTTGTCTCTGTGGGCTGCAGCTGTGGCCACGCGGGCCTGACAGCCCAGTATTGACTGATGCCATGGAGCTACGTGAAGAAACTCACTGGCAAATTCTTTCTGACAAGGTGCCCCTCTCTCCTCCCCCTCACACCGCCTCTCTCCCAGACCCAGTCTATGGGCTGCCAGTGTTTTTCTAAGGAGCTCTACTGCTCAGGCCTTCTCTAGTCTGTTTAATATAGAAGTTGACTATTCTGGCCTGACCCAGGCTGAAAGATAGCATTCTAAAAAAAGACAGCGATGGAGGTGGAGGATAACCGTTATTTTCAGGGTAGATTCAAATGTGGGCTCTAGTGCATCAGCTCACTGCTTCCCTTTGATCAAAACTGGCCATTTGTCTGGTTGTCCCTGCAGCATGTTTGAGTTTGGGCCTTCATTCGTCCTTCCCTAGATTCCCTATAGAGGATGGTAAACCAGGCTATAAAAGCCATCCTCTGCTCTGTGAGGGAGAGCAGAGAAAGAGGGTGTTCACTTCAGATTTGCTCATGTAGGCGAGGGGATTTTTTTGCCCCCCTCGCTTTGGCCTTGGGTGACAATTTTGTCTGTTTTTATTCCTTCACTCTCTTTTGAAGTGTGTGAAACTGTTGCCAGACACCAGCTTTTCAAATGGTTCTGCTGATACAGTATGTTATTGTTTATGTATTCCTGGCCGGGGGCGGTGCGTCAGCAGAGAGCTGCAGTGTAGACCAGGCCTGGAGGAGGACTCGGCTCAGCCTATTGGTTAGTTCCCTCTACCTCTCTAAACAGGTCAATGATTTGTTGATCTTTTGGGCCAGATAGCCTCTCGCTCTCTCTCTCTCTCTCTCTCTCTCCTATTCAAAACGAAGTTGACATGATTCGCCAAGCCCTAGTGGCAGGAGAGGGGTTGAAGGCTGAGGTAGGATTGGGGGAGGTGGGTGAGCAGGTTGGTAGCCAGAGTTACCAGCCAGAACAACTTGTCCTAGCTCTGACACTGGCCTGGAACGAACCGATTTAGCCACAGAAAGATACATCGCTTCTCGGAGAAGAATAGTAAGCTAGACACACACACACACACGACATGCAATACCTTGCAAGGATACCTTGCAAAGAATGAACATGTCTTTCCTTAATTGCTGGTTATTTGGTATGCATGTGGATGTGTCTGGAGATGGCAATTAATGATGTTTAAGTCATCTATCCATTCCAGGCTGTTTGTTCTGTAAAAATAACCTGACTAACATTCATCCCTTGTTGATATTCTGTAGGGAGAGATGCTCTCTACATGGGCGATTGGTCTTTTAGATTTTAACCTGGGGGTCTGGCTGAAGAGCATGTGATGAATAGTCCTACTACTCCTAGCTCTACACAATTACTGTATGTCCCCAATAGAATACCAAGTGGAGACATTTAGAACTCCTTACCTTCCTAATATGTTATCTTTCCTTTTCTCTGAATGGCTCAATGGAGAAAGGCAGTTCTGAAAATAAAGTCATCTTTTTCCTTTTGTGCTGATATTTCCTCTCCCTCACTCCCCCAACTCTGCCGTCTTCAAGTTCAGTTTAGAGGAGAGTGGTGTGGCTGCGTGTGCGTAAGCAGTTTCTGAACAGGAGAAGATGGAGAGAAGTATTGTGTTGAGGGATGAGAGGAAAGAACACAAGGCTGACCTTTTTTTAAGTGGGTCTTTTTTTTAAATGTACTCGTTCCCTTTCTTACCTTGGCCCTCCCGGAGTTCACCTTACTTTCGCACTAACAATAAAGGCCTCTGTTAGTGGAAAGGGCACCGTTTGCATTGTAATCCTGGGGAGGGACAGAGTATGTGTGTAAGAGAATGTCTGAGACGATGTGTGAGTCGGGCATGTGTGAGAGACTCTTACAGAGGGAAGCCCTTTCCTTGCAGTTTGCTGAACCCTTGAATTTTATAGTTGACCTGCTTTCATTCTCCTCCCTCTCGCTCGCTTTCCTTTTCTCCTCTCTTTCATCCTCTCAGGTTGTCAGTGTGATTACAGCTCAGTAACTGCAGTCTGATTACTGGAGCACTATTTGATTGAGCTTTCAATTGAATTCCTTTAATTCCCATCTCACTACTGCCATTTTCTCTCACTTCATCTCTATACTGTGGCCCTGGTGCAGAATAGCTCCAGTGTGTGTCTCTGCATCAGGCTCATGGTTCCCTCCCCATGGGAATAAACCCTCTTCGCCTGTTATGGAGGGCTGCTGGGCTCAGTTGGCTGGTCTCCAGGAGTGTGTCCATTTGTGATTGTGGACAGTTGTCTGCAGTGGTGTATGCATTTGTGTCAGGCTCCGTGTGTGTATGTGTGTGTGTGTGTGTGTGTGTGTTTAGATATTCAGCCTCCTGGATCTCTCTTGAGCCCACTCACACTGGAGATGAAAGAAGCAGCATGACTAATTGTAGTGTCAGCATTCTAGAGGATTACTCCGTGTGTGTGGTGTGTTCCCTCGTGCAAATCTAAAGTAATGGATTTCCAGGGGACGTTAAATGATGTGAACGACCATCAGCGATGGCAGTGGCATTTCACGATAACACGCCAATCTGGGCTTCACACACCTGCTCCAGACGATGTCATTTCCTGCCAATTGTCCCCCGCAAGCTTCAGACCCCCAAAATCAAAATGAAATGTATACCTCCAGGAGCCATAAAATAATAGAATTGATGAGAATAATATACAAAACGAATACACCCTTCACTCTGGCTGACCAAAAATACTCTGCAGTGCTCATGGTTGTTCTGCTCAAAACCACCCTTCATTCTGGAGGCAGATTCCTGGACATATTTTTTTTTATTGCTTTTGGCAAAAGCAGATGCTCAACATTTCTTTCAGCCTGCGTTGATGTTATGGAAAGAGCAGTGAGCAGGAAAGGTGATGTTATGTTGGAAAAACAACCTGTAGAGATGGACTGGGAGCTTTTCTACAGTTCTGACCTTTTACTCATTCTGCACCAGTTGGGCATAAAAAAAGTTGTCTTCAATCTAGATTGGGCGTAGAGTTAAGACCAGGATGTTGCAACTGGCCCCAGAAGACTGTCACGGACTGTTTGAGAAGCGGAACCTGACAAGTGGAACACTGTAAATACGCAACCCACATGTCACAATTCCCCCATTTGCCATTTTAAGTATTTCTTTCATGGGCAATTGTTTCGTACAGTATTGAACTCTCATTGAGTGTAACATTTGTTTTTCCCACCAACATTCTTTTCCATTAAGCAAGTACAATGGCAAGAACAAGTATGTGAACCCATTGGAATTACCTGGATTTCTGCATAAAATGGTCATAATGTGATCTGATCTTCATCTAAGTCACAACAGTAGACACAGTCTGCTTAAACTAATAACACACAAACAATTATACATTTTCATTGAACACACAGTGTAAACATTCACAGTGCAGGGTGGGAAAAGTATGTGAACCCTTTTGATTTAATAACTGGTTGACCCTCCTTTGGCAGCAATAACCTCAACGTTTTCTGTATTTGCGGATCAGACCTGCACAACGGTCAGGAGGAATTTTGGACCTTTCCTCTTTACAAAACTGTTTCAGTTCATCAATATTCTTGGGATGTCTGGTGTGAATAGGGATGGGTATCATTAAGATTGTAACTGTATTGCTATTCTTACCGATACTGCTTATCAATCTGGTACTTTTAACGGTATTCTTACCGGTTATTTAACAAATTAAGAACTGAATTAACATTGCTTTATTTTCTGAAATGTAAAATAAACAATTATTTACAGCAAAATAAATTGCAGTAGTATAGAGCAACACAGGTGGGGCATGCAGGTAGGCTGCAGAAGGACTATCAGTTCTTCTGGAGAAAGATCAACATATTTGCCTTCCGGCAGAAGTCGGGACCTCTCCTGGCTTATTGTGTTCCCTGCAGTAGAAAATACCCTCTCTAGGGGTGGAGGAGGCTTGAGCACAGAGGTAGCTTGTTGCAATGTTTGTGAGGAGGGGCAGAGTAGCTCTCTTCTCCCACCACTACATCACAGGATCTTCAGCCATGGAGACTGGAGGCAGGCCTTTGTAGAGCTCAACCTCCAGGTCAACACACTCACTGAGGGTGAGGGAAGAGGTGTCCTGTTGGATCGTCAACCTCAACTCCTTGTCCTCTGAGAACAGCTCCTCTCAGGCACTCCTTGTTTTGTACAATGGAGGGACTGTCTCCTCCATTTCCTTCAGACTCCTCCTCCTGTTGCTGGTGCTCTGTGTATGTCTGCTCCAGCTCCTCTGACAGCCCTGGTGTTGCTCCTGTCACGTTGGCCTCAACAGTTGCCTTCCTCAGCCTGTCCCAGGTGGCATCACTCACCGGCCTCCCTTTAAATCTGGGTTCCATTGCTGTGGCCTGATGCTGGAAGGCTTGAATGTCCTCATCCTGATAGCGCTCGGAGAGGTTCTCCCACACCTTCTCTTTGATGGTTGCCACAAACGTATCTTCATGCTTCACAGTGAAGTGCTCTTCCAGTTTGTGGAGGATGGGTATGATCTGTCCACAGGTGGCATTCTTTTCACATGACACACACATTGTGGATGTATAGAGGATTCTTGTGAGCTGGACAAACTCCTCAGCCTTATGGAAGTCTTCGTCTTTCAGACGGTCCAGGTCATTGCTTTTCGCAGTCGTGGGTCCAAGGCTGCTGCTTGGATCGCTGGATACTGCTCCATGAATCTCTCATTGGATAGAGTTCCATCTGGTCTTGACATCAAGGATGAGCGAGTGCGGCAGGCCTGAAACGACAACAACAACATACATTTAATTATCGCACACATGAATATTGAATTCAATTGTTAAATGTGGGAATTTCAAAATAGTACTTTAATAGATTGAACTGGCTTCTTTACCAGGGAGCTGCTACTTTTCCTTTAAGACTGTTTTGGACATCGAGTATCTCTTGACCCGCACGACCACTGCTCTGATTTCAGGCTGCCCATTTATCAATGGAAGTCATTTTGTAGATTTTCTGCTCTGCCAGATTCAATGTGTGCGCAAAGCATCCTATTTTTAGGATGTGTAGCCTCTTGATGGCAACATCCATATTTTGTCAGTGTTATCAACAGTCACAGCTACAGTCTTGCTTGGCTCGATCTAAAACTCTTCCAGAATGTCTGATCTCCTCTGTCACTACTTTGCGAGTTGTACACTGCCCTGGTGTGGAGGACCTTCTGTTGTACACTGCCCTGGTGTGGAGGACCTTCTGTTGTACACTGCCCTGGTGTGGAGGACCTTCTGTTGTACACTGCCCTGGTGTGGAGGACCTTCTGTTGTACACTGCCCTGGTGTGGAGGACCTTCTGTTGTACACTGCCCTGGTGTGGAGGACCTTCTGTTGTACACTGCCCTGGTGTGGAGGACCTTCTGTTGTACACTGCCCTGGTGTGGAGGACCTTCTGTTGTACACTGCCCTGGCTTGTGTAGGGCACTGTAACAGTGAGATAGTGGTCCTGACAGAGGCTGGTCCACCTGTCTGATGTGATGGCCAGCTTTGGCATGTCCTTCAGCTCAGTGATCACATTAGCCTTTTTCTACACCATACCAGGTAGGAAAGAATGTGTCACTAACTCCTGGAGGGAGGGGTATATTTGGGGTTGAGTACCTTGTTCATCTCCCTACAGTAAAATAGTTTTCATGTGTTGAAATATTGTATTGTGGAGTGATGGGACAAACATACTACTATATCCTAAAAATGAATACAACTCAATATATACTGACAGACTACCTAAAGCCCTTGGACTCCACTGTTGCGAAGGGGTGTAGGCCTTTCACTATGAACTTGGTCATGGCTAGGTGTCACTCATTCACCCTTTCATCAGTCATCCTCCCACTAGCTGCCAGCGTGAAGGGGCTTTTGGCTTGGACCAGCTGTATTAGAGGGAGGAGTGGGTTGGTTCATTGTAACTGCAAATTTAACAAAAAAAGTAGCAAAATCTTTAAATGGGTGATTTGAATTTCTGAATGCACCCATGGCTAATAAATCAGCTGGCTAGTGGTTCCTTTTGATCATGAACCCATGTTCTCATAATTGAGTTAACTTTGTGTGCGGGATCTAGGCTGCTAGCATACGTACCTAACATAGATCGGGCAACGAGAGATGAGATGAAAGACGAGCTAGGCAGTCAAACTGCATTTCTCTGCCGGTACACAATGCACTTTCGATAGATGTTTGGACAGATTGCTCGTGTTTTCGTCCTTATAAGCAAAAGTCTTGTTGCACTTGTGGCAATGAGCATTGTCAGCATCGACTCAGAAGTATAACCACACTTTAGAATTTTTAGTTCTCGCCGCCGTCGTCACTAATTTAAGAGCAGGGTCGTGCGTGTGTACACGCTGTAGCATGTGAGAGACAGGCTCTGTGCGAGAGAGATCTCTTCTGGTTTGGGAATGGCAAAAATGCATCAGAGACGAATGTTTTAATCTCATTGCAAATTAGAAACGGTTGGTGAAATCAAATGTGCAAGATGTTTATGTAGCAATAATAAATAGGAAATGTGTTTTCTTAATTTCTCCAGTATCGAAAGCAAAACTGATAACGTCGGAGCTTATCGATACCACAGTCTTTCATAATTTAGCCCCAGGGCCTGTTTTAATACCGGGTTTCAGCACCCATCCCTAGGTGTGAACCGCTTTCTTGAGGTCATGTCACAGCATCTCAATTGGGTTGAGTTCAGGACTCTGACTGGGCCACTCCAGAAGGCATGTTTTCTTCTGTTGAAGCCATTCTGTTTATTTACTTCTGTGTTTTAGGTCGTTGTCCTGTTGCATCACCCAACTTCTGTTGAGCTTCAATTGGGGGACAGATATGTCTTGATAAACTTGGGAATTCATTTTTCTGTCAATCGTAGCAAGCTGTCCAGGCACTGAGGCCCCAAATCATGATGCTCCCACCACCATACTTTACAGTTGGGATGAGGTTTTGATGTTGGTGAGCTGTACCTTTTTTTATTTTTAATTTGTTATTTATTTTTAGTTTAATCTGTTCAAAGAATATTTTGCCAGTAGCACTGTGGAACATCCAGGTGCACTTTTGTGAACTTTAGATGTAAAGCAGTGGCTTCTTCCATAATGTCCCCATAATGCCCCATAATGTCCCCATAATGCAGCTTGCAGGACGGCCACTCCTAGGGAGAGTAGCAACAGTCCTGAACTTTCTTCACTTTCATAGACAATTTGTCTTACTGTGGACTGATGAACATCGAGGCTTTTAGAGATACTTTTGTAACCCTTTCCAGCTTTATGCAAGTCAACTATTCTTAATCTTAGGTCTTCTGAGATCTCTTTTGTTTGCGGTATTGTTCTCATCAGGCAATGCTTCTTGTGAATAGCAAACTCACATTTTGTGAGTGTATTCTATAGGGCAGCTCTAAACAACATCTCCAATCTCGTCTCATTGATTGGACTCCCATGTTAGCTGACTCCTGACTCCAATTAGCTTTTGGAGAAGTCATTAGCCTAGGGGTTCACATACTTTCCCCAACCTACACTGTGAATGTTTACACGGTGTGTTCAATAAAGACATGAAAACATATTGTTTGTGTTATTAGATTAAGCAGACTGTGTTTATCTATAGTTGTGACTTAGATGAAGATCAGATCAAAATGTATGACCGTATTATGCAGAAATTCAGGTAATTCCGAAGGGTTCACCTACTTTTTCTTGTGTGTGTGCTGTATGTGATGTAGAGCCCCCCAAAAAGGTCCCAGCATGGTGTCCCTCCCGGTGGTAAAATAATTCAACACTCCCTCTGCCAGCTAGGTGCTTCTTCTGCTAAAAGCCCCCTATCTAAAAATCTGTAATGCTGACTATTGTCTGCTCCCTGTAATGTTGTGTATGAGGCTTGTGGATGGGCTGAGGAGGGACAGGTTGGCCTTGTTTCTGATTTTGGACGGAGATGTGGAGAGGAGACCCCTCATATTCTACATCTCTCACACACGCACACACACACACACACACACACACACACACTTCTCCATGGCCTCTGATGATGTGGTTCTATAGAGGGCAGGGGCATGTTCTGTGCTGCCAGGTCTCTCTACTTTATGCCTCTGTGGATGGTGGGCAGGACACCTATTTGTCTTCTCCCTGTGGGGTTTGGGGAGGTGCTCCGTTTAACCTGTTCTTTCTCAATGTGTATCGGTTATGAATGAACAGGGCTAAATGGCCATGGTGACTTGAGGCTCCTGCTGAGTGGACTGGCGTCAGCTGCCTTTTGCATGCTTAAGAAGGTGTGAGGCAGTGGAAATGGATGTTTCTATTTTTGATTGGTGCTGTCTTGGCAGTGGGGAGAGCAGGCAGAGGAATGTTGACAGTGTGTTTGTGATGGATATACAGGTAGGTTTGTGTGATGCTCACTGGTGTATGTGTCTGTCCCAGCTGTCACTTCTACCAGACTCCTCTTTGGGTGAGCTGCTGACCAGTGGGTTGGCACTGATGGGGCAGGTGCATTCTTTTTGGGGGCAGTGTGTGTAGTTCACTCTGTACTGTGTGTGTGTGGTTCACTCTGCACACTATGGCGCATGTATGGGTGTGTGTAGGAGGGGTAATCTATAACACAAGACTGTCTGCAGGGCATGTGTGTTGGCTGGTCAGACAGGAGGAATGCAGCACATATGAGTGGCTGATGTGAGCAGATGGTTTCTATCTACTACAACATGGACCTGAACTCTCCTCTCCTTAGTGCAGAGACTGGGCTTCTCAAGGATATGAATACTCAATGTTCTTATCTGTCATGAGTGTGTGAACTCCTCCTAGTGGGAGGAGCAGTTGTATTCATTTTAGGGTTAAAGGTGTCTGCGCCCCATACTGGTAGACCTGTTGGAACTCTGCTATGTACTTCTGATTACGTCTCTCTGAGATTTTTCATTCTCTTTTTTTGTATTCTTCTAAATGTGTTCAGATGGTTTGTGTGTGTGTGTTTGACCCCCCAGTGCACTGAGGCCTGAGCTAAAAACTCCCTCTGTTAGACCAGGCTGGAAGTTTAGAGAATAACCATGAAGTTATGGCTTAGCTAAATTGACTTGGATCCTCAGACATGCTTCTGAATCCATGCCCACTGAGTCTTCCATAGGCAAGCAAGCATTACTGTTCAGCTTGACTGACTAATTATTTTACTCTCTGTAGGTCACCTTACATGATCGTCTGACAGAGAGGAACTCCTTATATTACAACCGAATGTCCTTTTTTTCTTGGAATTTCCCTGGATATTTTCTATGCGGAGACCGGAGAGCTCGGTGGATTGTAGAGCTGAGGGTGATGTCTTATGAGTGATGGGCTGGTGGCTCAGGGCTGAGCTGCTAAATTGATTAGTGAAGTAAGGGGCGGCGTATGGTGACGGTGGCTAATGGTAACCGCTGAAGCTGCAGGGAAATTCTGCTTTCTTCCTCCTGACTTGTGACTGTCTCTCTAAATCGCTGACTGAAGGGAGGAGAGGAGACTGCAGGGCGGTTTAGAACTACACTAATCCCAGTTCGGAGATTGGAAATCTGTTTATAACCTTTTACTTTTTCATTGGAAAGGTATCAAACATAAGGAAGCCACATGTTTGTTTCTGTTCCATTTATTCCATTCCAGCCTCCACTGGGTCTGTCTTCATCTCTCTGACTATCTCTCCATCTCACTGTTGGCTTTGCTCTTCCTCTCTTCTCTACATCTCTCCTACAGGGAACATCTTTCTGACTATCTCTCCATCTCACTGTTGGCGTTGCTCTTCCTCCTCTACATCTCTCCTACAGGGAACATCTTTCTGACTATCTCTCCATCTCACTGTTGGCTTTGCTCTTCCTCTCTTCTCTACATCTCTCCTACAGGGAACATCTTTCTGACTATCTCTCCATCTCACTGTTGGCTTTGCTCTTCCTCTCTTCTCTACATCTCTCCTACAGGGAACATCTTTCTGACTATCTCTCCATCTCACTTTGGCTCTCTTCATCCTCTACATCTCTCCTACAGGGAACATCTTTCTGACTATCTCTCCATCTCACTGTTGGCTTTGCTCTTCCTCTCTTCTCTACATCTCTCCTACAGGGAACATCTTTCTGACTATCTCTCCATCTCACTGTTGGCTTTGCTCTTCCTCTCTTCTCTACATCTCTCCTACAGGGAAGGCCGGTGGCTATAGGAGGCTGTGCGTTGCCTGTATAATGAGCTTAGCCAGCGGCAGAGCTGTCAGCGAGGTTTTCAAGCTGCTCTTAGCAGGCTTACACCATCCACGGGAGGAGAGGGAGAGGGAGGGTGAAGGATGGAGAGGGAGGGTGAAGGATGGAGAGGGAGGGTGAAGGATGGAGAGGGAGGGTGAAGGATGGAGAGGGAGGGTGAAGGATGGAGAGGGAGGGTGAAGGATAATGAGGAGAGAGGATGGAGAGGAATGAGGAGAGGGTGAATGAGGAGAGGGGAGGGTGAAGGATGGGGAGGAATGAGGGGGGACGGTGAAGGATGGGGAGGAATGAGGGGAGGGTGAAGGATGGGGAGGAATGAAGGGAGGGTGAAGGATGGGGAGGAATGAGGGGAGGGTGAAGGATGGGGAGGAATGAGGGGAGGGTGAAGGATGGGGAGGAATGGGGGAGGGTGAAGGATGGAGAGGAATGGGGGAGGGTGAAGGATGAGAGGAGAGGGTGGAGGGTTGAGGAGAGGGTGAATGAGGAGAGGGGACGGTGAAGGATGGGGAGGAATGAGGGGAGGGTGAAGGATGGGGAAGAATGAGGGGAGGGTGAAGGATGGGGAGGGTGAAGGATGGGAGGAATGAGGGTGAAGGATGGGAGGAATGAGGGGAGGGTGAAGGATGGAGAGGAATGGGGGGAGGGTGAAGGATGAGAGGGAGAAGGGGATAATGAAGGACAACATTTTATTGATTGTAAAGTGGCTCTAAGTTTACAGCTGCTTTTAACAGGCTTACACCATCCACAGGAGGAGAGTTGAAAGGGGATGAGTAGAATAGTCAAATAAGCGGTAGAAGGGATAAGGGAGGGGAGAGTCCAGCTTTAGAACTTTTGTTTTGTTGTGGACTTACAACCGCCGCAGGAGGGGAGAGAGAAGTGAGAGCGGCAGGAAGACTATGTAAGATAAGAAGAGGATGAAGTGAATGTTGGAGAGGAAGAGAGACTGAACTGTGTATCTATATTTTTATATCTGGATGAGAAGACTCATGTCTGCAGGGTGTATTTATGTGCTGTGTGTAGCATGCAGAAGGCTGCATTAGCAGCATCAAAGTAGATGTAAAGAGTGAGTGTCAGTGGAACATGCAGCCAGTCAGGTGCTCGTCTCGTCTTTGATCTTCTGCTTGAGTGTGCAGGAGAACATTCCTACCTCAAAGGCTTAGCAGCCCAGGGACACCGACTCACAACAACAACATTAGTGAGGAGTGGCAGTGACAATTTTCTTTATTTGTCTGTTAGTAAGGGTGAAATGGTGTGTGTGAAAGAAGAGGCACCAGCCCTTTTCTCTTTGATCATGAGTCATTTCAACTGTGGGGCAGACTGACGAGCGTTCTTCTCTCTAGTGTCAGACAATATGAACATGGCATTCTCTCTTTGTCTGTCTTTATATTCTCTCCCCCTCTTCCTGTCTGTTTTGAACTTTTGCTCTATTACTTTCTCATTTTTTTTCTCCTTACCACACACTATCTTCCTTCCATGTCTCCATCCCTCCCTCCCTTCCAGAAATCAAACTGTTCTTCACCTTGAGTGTCTGGGAGACTAATGCCAGGGGGGTGCAAGCCGAGCCTCCTGCCTGCCTGTGTTGTGAAACAGGAAGTTAACAAGGTGAAGGACACAGACAGAGGTCTCCTACTGTACTCACTTCCCACTGTCCTGTTCAGACACCCAACATGTAGTGCATTCGGAAAGTATTTGTACCCCTTGATTCCCCCCACATTGTTATGTTATCCCCCCCTCCTATGTACACACAATACCCCATAATGACAAAGCGAAAAAATTAATAAAAAAATAACAGACCAATGATCATCCTTGAACTGTTTCTACAACTTGATTAGAGTCCACTTGTGGTAAACTCAATTGATTGGACATGAAATTCAATTGATTTTTGGTAAGGCACACACCTGTCTATATAAGGTCCCACCGTTGACAGTGAATGTCAGAGCTAACACCAAGCCATGAGGTCCAAGGAATTGTCCGTAGAGCTCCACGACAGGATTCGTGTCGAGGCACAGAACTGGGGAAGGGTACCACAAAAATTCTGCAACATTGAAGGTTTCTAAGAACACCGTGACCGACCTCATTCTTAAATGGAAAAAGTTTTTTTCATCCTAGAACTGGCCGCCCGCTCAAACTGAGGAATTTGGGGAGAAGGGCCTTGGTCAGGGAGGTGACCAAGAACCCGATGGATGGTCACTCTGACAGAGCTCCAGAATTCCTCTGTGGAGAACCTTCCAGAAGGGCAACCATCTCTGCAGCACTCCATCAATCAGGCCTTTATGGTAGAGTGGCCAGACGGAAGCCACTCCTCAGTAAAAGGCACATGACAGCCTGCTTGGAGTTTGCCAAAAGCCACCTAAATGACTATGAGAAACAAGATTCTCTTGAGTGGCCCAGCCAGAGCCCGGACTTGAACCTGATCGAACATCTCTGGAGAGACCTGAAAATAGCTGTGCAGCAACGCTCCCCATCCAACCTGACCGAGCTTGAGAGGATCTGCAGAGAAGACTGGGATAAACTCCCCAAATACAGGTGTGCCAAGCTTGTAGCATCATACCCAAGAAGACTTGAGGCTGTAATTGTTGCCAAAGGTGCTTCAACAAAGTACTGAATAAGGGTATGAATACTTGTGTAAATATGTTTTTGTTTTAATCAATTTGCAAATATTTCAAAAAACCTGTTTTTGCTTTTTCATAATGGGGTATTGCGTGTAGATTGAGAATTAATACATTTTAGAATAAGGCTGTAACGTGGAAGAAATGTAAGGGGTTTGAATACTTTCCGAATGCACTGTATACCCGTTATCTGCCTCGCTCTGCTTAGAAGTTGCAATTTACAACTTCTGGAACAATAAATCAACATATCATCCCCACTCCAATTCGTCTCTCCTCACTGATTGGCTGCCTGGCCTTGGTCAATGTTATCTGAATCACCGCACCACTCCCAGAAAGGTGGTTGCGGGAAATACGTGTGTGTGTGTGTGTGTGTGTGTGTGTTATGCACTGCATTGTTCATCTCTGAGGCTTGCCATATTACAACCCCATCCATATTGTGTTCTGCTCTCCACGGGAGAGGAAATGAATGTTTGTTTGCTAATTAGTTTTCTTTTAGCTTTGTGTGTTTTGTTCATGGTACATCTCCATGCTGAGATGAGTGTTTTCTAACCCCTGTAGTGAGAGAGGAGGTTTTTCTCTCTTCCTCTGCAGAGTTACCTTATCTCCCTGCAGTCTCTGTTTTATCACTTCTCTGCAATATTGAAGAGTCTGCTGCCTACAACCCTGAGGGGTCCATGTCTAGACACACGTATGCTGCCTGTCAGCTGCCCTTATCTTTTCCTGACAACACACTCCCATATTGGTATGACATCACAGAAACACACATTTAGCCATGGATTTCCAGTTGGTGTATATTATCTTCACCGAGAATTCTTATTTCTCTCCTCATTTGCTATAGCGTGTCTGTGGATGAGCGTTTCCACATCCGCAGGTGTGTGTGCAGATGAGCGTGTGTGCAGATGAGCGTGTCTGCGGATGAGCGTTTCCACATCCGCAGGTGTGTGTGCAGATGAGCGTGTGTGCAGATGAGCGTGTCTGCGGATGAGCGTTTCCACATCCGCAGGTGTGTGTGCAGATGAGCGTGTGTGCAAATGAGCGTGTGTGCAGATGAGCGTGTGTGCAGATGAGCGTGTGTGCAGATGAGCGTGTGTGCGGTGGCAATGCCAGGACTCTGCTGGTGGGTGTAATTGCTGTGCGTCTCTGTGCCTCAGTGAAGCTAGCCTGGGAATCCTGACTCATCTCTACTGGCAACGCTGCCTGGGCCGTCGGCCAGCTGTCTGGACGGACTGATAATCACAATGCTGCTGCCTGCTTGCTGCTGTACTTAGAAAGAGCAGGCTTTCCTCCTGGTTCTGGGTTAAAACTGGAAACTGTGAACAGGCCAAACTGGTTTCTGACCAGGCACCTGCTGTGGAAACAGGGCTTCAGATGGCAGTCAGCCTGGCCTGTACTACCTGTCCCTGCGTGTTCACTTCCCTAGATCCTAACTGGACCAACCGTTAGCAAGAGGACTGTTCCTATTGGACAATCAATAGAATTGCCTGTCGTCTGAAAGTAAAGGGTGGGCCTTAGCCTAGCGATGAGTAGATTTACTAATATTTATGTAATAGTAAATAAAATGGCCATTTGTTTGGGAAGGGGAAATGGCGATACCTAGTCAATTGTACCACTGAAATGTCATTTAATCCACCCCCTCTGAATCAGAGAGGTGCGGGGTGGTGGACGTTGACGTGATTTGTAGGTTAGTGCTGCTCAGTGATATTTGGACTGTGCCTACCTCAGGCTTTGTTCAGGCTACCGCGTGGAGGCTTCTGAAAAACTTATGGTATGGATTTGAGCCAAAATGGAGTCACTTGGGGATTGGCTTTGTGTAAGGAAACTGCGCTGCACTGTTGGTGTTTGGCTGTGCTCTCTTCCCTGATTTATTGGCTAGGGAAACTTGGCTGTGGTCTGAGTTAAAGCCCATATGGAGTCAATGTGTGGCTATGGGCCTCCCTGGTCAATGCTGTTCTCATCTATGTAGCCCTGGAGTTCACCTGTGCGCTCACACACACTGTTCATCCTAGACACTTTCATACAGACACATTCTCTCTCATCTCTCATTCCCATACATCATGTACACCCTATCTTCTAAACAAAACGTTCAACCTCTGTCTCTCGCTCTCTCTCACACACACACACACCGAGTTGGAGAGGATCAAAGCACTGACCTGCTGAGAACAATCAATCCACACTTTCATGAACTCTCTCTCACACACACACACACACACACTCACTTACCCCAGTGGCATGCGTTTAATTCCGTCATCCTCTCTCCCAGTCCCCTAACAGCCGCAGCGGCTGGAGGCCTGTGGATAAATATTGATTTTCATGAGTCTGAATGTTTATCAGCTAATAGCTGAGCTCTGCGTCATGCGGCGTTTACCTGGGCTGCTGCATTGATCTGTGTTTTTCCTGCTTATTGATGAATGGGGATTCAATTCAGTGATAGAGTGATCAATGTCAGGAGGCCCCAGTCTGATCAGAAGAGAGCCAGGTCAGGGGTTAAGTCTGCCACACTGGGTTGATGAGAGAGAACAGGTTCACAGTATATTATACAGGCCTAGTATAGGAGGAGGAGCAGCCTCAGTCTCTGAAGTATTTGTTGTCTTTGCCTCGGTCTTCATCACTGCTATTCTTTCTCACCTGTCAGCGCTCAGTGAGAGGAGGCAGTTTCTAATTAATGTGATGTATGCTGCATCCATCTCCAGAGGAGGACATGGAGGGAAGACATGGAGGGGGAAGACATGGAGGGGGAAGACATGGAGGGGGACATGGAGGGAAGACATGGAGGTAGGGACATGGAGGGGGGGACATGGAGGGAGGGAGGACATGGAGGGAGGAATGGAGGGAAGACATGGAGGGAAGACATGGAGGGAGGACATGGAAGGAGGGAAGACATGGAGGGAAGACATGGATAAGGGAGGAATGGAGGGAAGACATGGAGGGAAGACATGGAGGGAGGGAAGACATGGAGGTAGGGACATGGAGGGGGGAAGACATGGAGGTAAGACATGGAGGTAGGGGAGGGAGGGGAGGACATGGAGGGGACATGGAGGACATGGAGGGGGAAGGGAGGACATGGAGGGGGAGGACATGGAGGGGGAGGACATGGAGGGAGGGAGGACATGGAGGGGGAGGAAAGGAGGGAAGACATGGAGGGAAGACATGGAGGGGAAATGGAGGGATGACATGGAGGAAGACATATTAAGGGAGGAATGGAGGGAAGACATGGAGGGAAGACATGGAGGGAGGCCATTAAGGGAGGAATGGAGGGAAGACATGGAGGGAGGACATGGAGGGGGAAGACATGGAGGGAAGACATGGAGGGGGGGACATGGAGGGAGGGAGGACATGGAGGGAGGGAGGACATGGAGGGAGGGAGGACATGGAGGGAGGGAGGACATGGAGGGAGGGAGGACATGGAGGGAGGACAAGGAGGGAAGACAAGGAGGGAAGACATATTAAGGGAGGAATGGAGGGAAGACATGGAGGGAAGACATGGAGGGAGGCCATTAAGGGAGGAATGGAGGGAAGACATGGAGGGAAGACATGGAGGGAGGAATGGAGGGAAGACATTGAGGGAGGAATGGAGGGAAGACATGGAGGGAGGAATGGAGGGAAGACATTGAGGGAGGAATGGAGGGAAGACATGGAGGGAGGAATGGAGGGAAGACATGGAGAGAAGACATTAAGGGAGGAATGGAGGGAGGAATGGAGGGAGGAATGGAGGAAGACATGGAGGGAAGACATTAAGGGAGGAATGGAGGGAAGACATTAAGGGAGGAATGGAGGGAGAATGGAGGGAGGACATGGAGAGAGGAATGGAGGGAGGACATGGAGAGAGGAATGGAGGAAGACATGGAGGAAGAATGGAGGGAGGACATGGAGGAAGACATGGAGGGAGGAATGGAGGGGGGATTGGAGGGAGGACATGGAGGGAGGACATGAAGAGAGGAATGGAGGAAGACATGGGGGAAGAATGGAGGGAGGACATGGAGGAAGACATGCAGAGGGGATTGGAGGGAGGACATGGGAGGGAATGGAGGAAGACTTGGAGGGAGGACATGGAGAGAGGAATGGAGGAAGACATGGAGGGGGGAAGACAAGGAGGGAGGACATGGAGGGAGGGAAAGGAGGGAAGACATGGAGGGAAGAATGCAGGGAGGATGTTACGGATACCAGTATCCTGTGTGTGTATCCTGTGTTCTTTTCTCTCCTTCTCCCCTCACAGTTGAAAATCATCACTCCCCAATCAGTCACCAATCCAATCATCAATCAGAAGACACACCTCCTCCTGTTTTCTACCCTATCACAGTTCCTTTGCCTTGGTTTAAAAACCCTGTCAGTAGTTTGCTCTAGAGCTCAATCTCTCTGTAAATGCCATGTCTGTAGGTCTCTGTGTTTCACTCTCTCTTTGTGTATTAACCTCTCTTTTGTTTGAGCACCTCCATAGCACTTTGTCCTCACCTGTGAGTATTGTTTTTGGTTATGGTGTTTGTTTGCTGGTGGGGAAACCAAGACAAGTCGCCCATGGGCATACACTACCCGTAGGTAGACTTAGTTAAATACACTAGTTAGAACTGGGCGGACCACCCACTGTATTTTTGGTTAGTTAGTTAGCTGTTGTTAAAGTAGGCTAGTCTAGCTTAGGGGTGTTTTTGAATACTTATTGTTTCTTTCCTTGGGTCCAGCTCAGACCCTTTTCCTGCTCCCCCCATTACTGTGTGTTTTACAATAAACCCTGAGTTTGACGGTAGATTTCAGTTGTCCTGGTTATTTCGTTCACACTTTTACTTTGTCACTATTATAATTTGCATGAGTTATGTTACGGGTCTCATTATCATCCCCCCTAGACTGTCGGGCCAAAAGGGATTCGTAACATAAGTGGGGGCTCGTCCGGGATTTGTCTTTACTGACACACATGCAGATTGTTTTCGTGGTATAGTTCAGTGTTGAACGTTATAGCTGAGATAGCATTAGTGTTTGCTATTTTCGTTGGCTCTTTTGAAGTAGGTTAAGATGGCTACTTTTGAGTTGAAGTCCTTTTTGGATAACCCTTTGTGGGAGGTTTTTGACAAATGTCGTAGAGTTGACTTAATGACCTTGGCTGACTATTATTCAATATCGATTCCGCAGAGTTTAGTTAAGGCGGAGGTTAAACAGCTAGTGTTAAATGTATTGTTGGAAGAGCAGGTGCTTGTGTTACCGCTGCCTGAGCCTACTACCCCTGTAGCGGATGTTGCTGCTCCTGTAAGCCCATTGGTGTCTGAGAATGAGGGCGAGGCTAAAACACCAGCCACATTGTCCCGTTTTGATCCACTCTCCCCACTGTCAAACGGTGATGCCAGGAGGGATGTCCGTTTAGCACAGTTCCAACTGGAGGCGGAAGAGAGAGCCCAAATTAGGCGAGAGACTCTCCAGTTGGAGATGTGTAAAATTGAGGCAGAAAAAGAACGAGAACAGCGGCAGTTGGATTTGGAGATGAGATGTGTAAAATTGAGGCAGATAAAGAACAGCGGCAGATGACGTTTAAAATGCGCCAGATGGAACTGGAGGCAGAGACAGCGAGGCTAGCCTCCGGTCCTGCTGTCACTGTTAGTGAGTCGTCCTCACCTGCTGTGTCCTCAAACACGTTTGACATTAGTAGGCAGATTGCCTTAGTACCTTTGTTCAGAGAGTCGGAGGTTGACTCCTATTTTTGTGTATTTGAGCGTATAGCCGTAGCATTGAAATGGCCTGAAGAGGTATGGTGTCTATTACTTCAGTGTAAATTAACTGGTAAAGCCCAAGAGGTTTTGTCAGCGCTACCTCTGGAGGACAGTTTGAATTATGAAGTGGTCAAAGCTACTGTTCTTCGTGCCTATGAGCTTGTGCCTGAGGCATACCGACAGAGATTTAGGTCTCATAGAAAGTCTTCTAGTAAGACTTATGTGGAATTTGCTAGAGATAAGGGAAATCTGTTTGATAAATGGCATGCTGCTAGTAAGGTAACTGATTTCAACTCTCTCCGGGAGTTAATCTTGTTGGAAGAGTTTAAAAATTGCTTACCCGAACGCATTGTAGTTTGCCTAAACGAACAGAAAGTATCCTCCCTGGCAGAAGCGTCTGTGTTGGCAGACGAGTTTGTGTTGACGCACAAGAGTGTATTTTCGGCTCATACTGAGAGTAGAGCCACTGAGTTTCCTACTTTTAGCCCTAGTCGGCCAGCAGTAGTATATCAAGCACGCCAGAAGAATGAGCGTCCCTGTTTCTATTGTCATAAAGTGGGACATATGATTAATGATTGCTTCATGCTTAAACGCAAACAAGGGATGCCTCTTCGTGCGAAGCCGCCAACAGGTGTTGCTCTAATTCGTACAGTTGTGAGGTCTGCAACAAAACAGGTGCCTCAGGGTAACTGTAGTTTGAAAGTCTCAGTCCCCGACCGCAATTATGAACCATTCATTTTCGAGGAGTTTGTGTCCCTAACGAATGACGAAGCGTCTCAGCGTCCGGTTAAAATCCTTAGAGATACATACTGGTGCGGCGCAGTCATTTATATTGTCTGATGTGTTACCCTTATCTGACGATACATACTGTGGTTCCAGTGTGTTAGTGCAGGGTATTGAAATGGGTTTTGCCCCAGTGCCATTGCACTTTGTGAAAGTACCCTCTGAGTTAATCAGTGGAATATTCAGAGTGGGGGTATGTCCTATGTTGCCAGTGAAAGATGTGACCTTTATAATGGGTAACGATATTGCCGGAGGAAAGGTAGTACCCGTATTGGAAGTATTGGATAAATGACCACTCTCTCGAATGAGCTGGCACAGAGTTATCCACATGTGTTCCCCGCTTGTGCTGTCACTCGTGCTCAGGCACGACAAGAGGGTGACGTGATAGATTTGTCGAACACTGTTCTGTTCAAAGAGGTTGATCAAGAGGATGGATTGTGTGATACCTCTGAGCAGCTGATCACCTCTGACAAACAGCCCAGGAAAGAATCAAAGAACGTTGAACTTATTGCTGATGCAATACAGTTACCAGTCACTCGTGAGCAGCTGATTGCTAACCAAAAGGTTGACAACAAGCTTGCTAAATGTTTTTCTAGTGTTGTCTCATTGGAAGATGTAAAGAAGAAGAATGTGGCTTACTTCATTGATGGTAATCTCCTTATGCGTAAATGGAAATCCCATGTTCACGCGGGTGGAGATTGGAATGCTGTTTACCAAATCGTGATTCCTACAGCCTTTCGACAAAATGTATTATCCCTTGCTCATGATCACCAGTGGTCTGGTCATTTAGGAATCACAAAGACTTATGATCGGATCCTTCGACATTTCTTTTGGCCGGGTTTAAAACCAGATGTGGCTCAGTTCTGTCGGACATGCCACACATGTCAGATAACAGGGAAACCAAATCAGGTTATTCCTCCCGCTCCTCTTTGTCCCATACCTGTCATAGGTGAACCATTCGAGCATGTGGTGGTTGATTGTGTCGGACCGTTACCGAAGACAAAATCGGGTAACCAGTTTTTGTTAACGATAATGTGTATGGCTACAAGATACCCCGAGGCCATTCCTCTGCGAAGGATTACAGCCCCGGTAGTGAGTAAAGCCTTAATAAAATTCTTCACGACATTCGGGTTACCTAAGGTGGTACAAAGCGATCAAGGTACCAATTTCCTATCCAAGCTCTTCAAGCAGGTGTTAAAATCCTTGTCAATTACGCACCGTGTGTCAAGCGCCTATCACCCAGAGTCTCAGGGTGCGCTTGAAAGATGGCATCAGACACTGAAGTCTATGCTACGTAAATATTGTTTGGAATCTGAGAAAGATTGGGATGAGGGAGTTCCTCTAGTTTTGTTTGCTGCTTGTGAAACTGTGCAGGAGTCCCTAGGTTTCAGCCCGGCTGAACTAGTGTTTGTTCACACAGTGAGATGACCAATGAAAGTCCTTAAAGAACAGTTCTTGTCCCAAGAGTTGTGTACAGGAGATGAGAATGTGTTGGACTACATTAGTCGCTTTCGTGAGCGCCTACACCAAGCTTGTGCTCTCGCAAAGGCAGCTCTGTCTTCCTCACAGAGGAGCATGAAAAGACACTATGATAAAGAGGCTGTTTCTCGTCCACTACAGCCAGGTGACCAAGTACTGGTGTTATTACCTGTTCCAGGATCTTCACTGTCAGCTCGTTTCTCTGGTCCTTATTTAATTGAAAAGAAAATAAGTGAAACTGACTATGTGCTTCAAACTCCTGATAGACAACGCCGATCTCGTGTGTGTCACATTAACATGTTGAAAGCTTACCACACCCGACCCATCACACAGTTAGTTCAAAAACAGAGGACGGTACTGCTGTCTCCTCTGCTACTACTGCTATGATAGTGGACTGTCATATTGATGATGTTGATGGATTGGAGTTGTGCAATACTCAGCAGCAGTGTGTTAGATTGCCCAACTCAGAAATGCTGCTCTCTATCCAGTCAGGTCTGGTTCATTTAACGGATGGACAGGCCAATGATATTGTGAGGCTACTACACAGTTTTCCATGTCTCTTTAATGACGTTCCTACTCGCACAAACGTGTTGGAACATGACATTAATGTTGGAAATGCTACACCTATCAAGCAACACCCATATCGTATCAATGCTTCCAAGAGGAAGATAATGAGGGATGAGGTGAAATATTTGTTGGAGAATGACCTGGCTAAGCCAAGTTCCAGCCCTTGGAGTTCTCCTTGCATTCTGGTTCCTAAACCTGATGGTACGTCCAGGTTATGTACGGATTATCGAAAGGTAAATTCTGTAACAATGCCAGATTCGTACCCGTTACCCAGACTGGACGACTGTATCGACACTTGGTGCTGCTAAGTATGTAACTAAGTTGGACCTCTTAAAAGGTTACTGGCAGGTTCTGTTAACTTCACGTGCTTCTGAGATTTCTGCCTTTGTGACCCCAGACAACTTCCTACAGTACTCAGTCATGGCTTTTGGGATGCGAAATGCACCAGCCACTTTTCAACGACTGGTTAACTCCGTATTAGCTGGCGTTCCTAATTGTAGTGCATACCTTGATGACCTAGTGATTTATTCGTCTGAGTGGTCAGATCATGTTGACTCTCTAAGGGTAGTATGTGAACGGTTGGCAGCTGCTTCTCTCACCCTGAACTTGGCAAAGTGCGAGTTTGGGAAGGCTACTGTTACCCATCTCGGTAAAGAGGTTGGCCATGGACAGGTGCGCCCTGTTGATGCCAAGGTCTTGGCTATAACTGCATTCCCTGCACCTACCACCAGACCAGAGCTACGCCGCTTTTTAGGGATGGTTGGCTACTACCGTAGCTTCTGTAAAAATTTCTCTGCGGTAGTTGCTCCATTGACCGATTTGCTCAGTCCGGCTAGATCATTTGTGTGGTCCCCTGATTGTAAGAGAGCTTTTGAATCTGCGAAAGCACTCTTATGTAGTACCCCTGTACTTGCTGCTCTGGATTTTGAACAACCGTTCAAGCTTGAGGTAGATGCTAGTGCCAGAGGGGCTGGGGCTGTTCTACTGCAGCAGGACAAGAGTGGAGTGGATCATCCTGTTTGTTATTTTTCCCGTAAATGTAATAAATGTCAAACAAACTATGCAACAATAGAACAAGAAGCTCTTGCTTTGTTGTTGGCTCTGCAATACTTTGAAGTATATATTGGTTCCAGTGCCCTACCAGTGATTGTATATACTGACCATAACCCCTTAGTGTTTCTCCACCGGATGTACAACCAGAACCAGCGCCTTGTGCGTTGGGCGCTGATTGTACAAAATTATAATTTGGAGATCCGCCACAAAAAGGGTTCTGATGATGTATTGGCAGATGCTTTGTCTCGTATGTAATGATGATTTTTGAATGTTTTGCAAGGTTGACTTTGTTATTGTTGTGAGTATTCATTGTAATACTGTAGTCACAATCCCTAGGGTTGCTCTTTTAAGGGTGGGAGTGTTACGGATACCAGTATCCTGTGTGTGTATTCTGTGTGTGTGTGTATCCTGTGTTCTTTTCTCTCCTTCTCCCCTCACTGTTGAAAATCATCACTCCCCAATCAGTCACCAATCCAATCATCAATCAGAAGACACACCTCCTCCTGTTTCCTACCCTATCACAGTTCCTTTCCCTTGGTTTAAAAACCCTGTCAGTAGTTTGCTCTAGAGCTCAATCTCTCTGTAAATGCCATGTCTGTAGGTCTCTGTGTTTCACTCTCTCTTTGTGTATTAACCTCTCTTTTGTTTGAGCACCTCCATAGCACTTTGTCCTCACCTGTGAATATTGTTTTTGGTTATGGTGTTTGTTTGCTGGTGGGAAAAGGGGAAACCAAGACAAGTCGCCCATGGGCATACACTACCCGTAGGTAGACTTAGTTAAATACACTAGTTAGAACTGGGCGGATCACCCACTGTATTTTTGGTTAGTTCGTTAGCTGTTGTTAAAGTAGGCTAGTCTAGCTTAGGGGTGTTTTTGAATACTTATTGTTTCTTTCCTTGGGTTCAGCTCAGCCCCTTTTCCTGCTCCCCCCATTACCGTGTGTTTTACAATAAACCCTGAGTTTGACGGTAGATTTCACTTGTCCTGGTTATTTCGTTCACACTTTTACTTTGTCACTATTATAATTTGCATGAGTTAGGTTACGGGTCTCATTACCATCCCCCCTAGACTGTCGGGCCAAAAGGGATTCGTAACAGAGGACATGGAGGGAAGACATGGAGGGAGGAATGGAGGACATGGAGGGAAGACATGGAGGGAAGACATGGAGGGAAGACATGGAGGGAAGACACGGAGGGAAGACACGGAGGGGAGAATGGAGGGAGGAATGGAGGGAGGAATGGAGGGAAGACATGGAGAGAAGGAATGGAGGGGGGAATGGAGGGAAGACATGGAGGGAGGAATGGAGGGAAGACATGGAGAGAAGGAATGGAGGGAAGACATTGAGGGAAGACATGGAGGGAAGACATGGAGGGAAGACATGGAGGGAGGAATGGAGGGAGGAATGGAGGGAAGACATGGAGGGAAGACATGGAGGGAGGAATGGAGGGAAGACATGGAGGGAAGACATGGAGGGAAGACATGGAGGGAGGAATGGAGGGAAGACATGGAGGGAAGACATGGAGGGGGGAATGGAGGGAAGACATGGAGGGAAGACATGGAGGGAGGAATGGGGGGAAGACATGGAGGGAGGACATGAAGGGAGGAATGGAGGGAAGACATGGAGGGAGGAATGGAGGAGAAGGCATGGAGAGGAAGACTGACTAGTAATATTGGTACAACAAGAGGTGCAAGTTGGGTTATTTAGATGGAGTGAGGGGACATGAGGCTTTGTTTTTAGTGTGTGGTGGTAAGGTGTTATTGAAATGAAGAGCCATCAATTTATTCATAATATGCATCCCAGGAAAGCAAATCACCACGGAAACCAGGCTTGCCTCAGTGTGAGACACGCATCTGCCCTACAGGATGATGCTTTCTCTCTCTCTCTCTCTCCCTCACGCTCTCTCTTTAACAGTACCCCTCTTTCTCTCTCATTTCTGCCCTTATTTTAGGGGTGCCTGTTCAACATGCATCATATATATATATTTATATTTATATATATATATATATATGGAAATTAAACACACAAGCTGTGTGTGGGTGTGCGTTTGCCTGTTTGTGACTAAGGTTGCAAGATACTGGGTATTTTCAATAAATCCTCAGGTTTTCCTGAATTCCTGGCTGGTGGATACCTGGAAGGGAATAAGGGGAATAAGCAGGAATTACCGAATTTACTGAAATTTCCTAGAATTTTGCAAGTCTAGTCAAGTCTTACCTGTTCTCGAATTATCAGTCTTAGCTGTACCCAAATCCCACTGTTGAATGTGATCTGGGATACCATCAGGATGTGATGTGGTGTCGGGAGCTGGCAAGCTGAATGGAGATGAGAGCCTATGAATGGATGGTTAGAGGAAGGGGATAAATGGATGGAGGAACTCAGGAAGCCAGGAGAGAAGGACCGAATCGTAATGGGAATTAGGATGACATCTCCTGTCAGTGTGGCAGTGTGTTGCCTGGTATAGCGAGAGTCATTTGCCTGTTGATACTGATCTAGAATCAGCTTGCCTTCCCCAAATCCTTACCTTAACCCTGAGAAGGAACAAAACAACATTGACCATAGACCAGTGTCTAGGGACCACTTCATCCTACTCAGATCTCTGGGAATGCTTCCACATCTGACAGGAAGAGAAGAGGAGGAGGGAAAACTCAAGAACAGTGAAGCAGTGTTCTTGATTCAGAAGGCAAACAACTCCTTCCTTTTCTCTTCTCTCCCTCCTGGTACAGGCCCTGCTTTCATGAGCCTGATGGCAGGTGTAAACTCTGCTTGCTTCTCTCAAACTACACAGCTGACAACACAGGAGGTTGGTGGCACCTTAATTGGGGAGGACAGGCACGTGGTGATGGATGCAGTGGAAAGGTATCAACAACATCACATGGTTTCCATGTGGTTCATGCCATTCCATTCGTGCCGCTACAGCCATTATTATAAGCCATCCTCCCCTCACCAGCCTCCACTGGCTGACAACTGGGGGAATTATTTCATGGTTAAATCTTTCATCCTTTCCATTATTTGTTTTTGCAGTACAAATCACTCTTCTAATATTGTTCTGTTGGGATTTTGGGAGCTCACTTTCTCTGTTCACCTTTTTCTGTAATTAAGAGCAGGGCAGGTGTCCTCCAGTTGGCTTCTCAAAGGAGAGCAAGAGAGAGAAACAGGCCTGCATTATTAATGATACATGTTAGACCTTTATCATGCCCTGAGCTGGAGAGACGATGAGATGGAGACGGACAGAACGAGAGGAAGGAGTGAGGTAGTGTGATATCGCATTGTACCTGCAGTGAAGAAGAAAAGTGCAAATAGACCTTTCAGGTCTAAAGAGTGCATCTAGGTGATTGCGTTGGATTCGGTGAGTTTCTTCGTATGTGAGGTAGGGGCCTTTTGCTGCACGATGAGGCAGAAAAAACATAGTGGTAGAGGGGAGATGACTTCAGAGCAATGGGGGTCTTTAGTTCTTCCAGGAGAGGGCTTAACCCTTGCCCTGTCACCCCCACAGCAGGTGAACCCTGCCCTGTCACCCCCACAGCAGGCGAACCCTTGCCCTGTCACCCCCACAGCAGGCGAACCCTTGCCCTGTCACCCCCACAGCAGGCGAACCCTTGCCCTGTCACCCCCACAGCAGGCGAACCCTTGCCCTGTCACCCCCACAGCAGGCGAACCCTTGCCCTGTCACCCCCACAGCAGGCGAACCCTTGCCCGGCATGTAAGGGTAGGCTACTGATGAAGTGCACGAGTGTGCACTGCGCGGTCAGTTTTTGGCCACCTCAGTGACGCGTCTAGGGCTGTCAGACAGACCATAAAGAGGCGTTCAGACATGAGCAATCAAACGGGAGATCATTCCAGTCCAGATTAATCAAACATGAAATGATTGATCAGGGGCTTGAGGGTTATTTAAGACTGCAATCATTTTTCTGTGTGAGCGATACAGTGGGTGAACAGGTAGTTCATCAGCCAGAGTAATGTCCCAGTTGACGGGGTCAGGTCCAGAGGAAAGCCCAGTCTCCCCTGCTACTGTTGAATCATCCATCCGTGGGGCTCATCAGGACTCATTCCTCTGTCGCTCTGTCTCTCTGCATCTCTCTCGGGATCTGAATTCTGGGGGGGGGAGAGAGAACACTAAGATGTTTGTTGTTGACATTGTTTTTCTACTGTGCTCCAGGATAAGGAATTGTGCTGTGTCTTCATCACACATCCCCACTGAAATGGTCACCTTGTGAAATTGAGATGTGTGTAATCACCATTGTGAATGAGGTCAGTGGGCCAGGGGAATAGCACAGGAGTAGTACCAGGGTTGGGTTGCTGCTGGACTACACCCAGTATCCAGGGTTGGGGTGTTGCTGCTGGACTACACCCAGTATCCAGGGTTGGGGTGTTGCTGCTGGACTACACCCAGTATCCAGGGTTGGACTACACCCAGTATCCAGGGTTGGAGTGTTGCTGCTGGACTACACCCAGTATCCAGGGTTGGGGTGTTGCTGCTGGACTACACTCAGTATCCAGGGTTGGGGTGTTGCTGCTGGACTACACCCAGTATCCAGGGTTGGGGTGTTGCTGCTGGACTACACCCAGTATCCAGGGTTGGGGTGTTGCTGCTGGACTACACCCAGTATCCAGGGTTGGGGTGTTGCTGCTGGACTACACCCAGTACCCAGGGTTGGGGTGTTGCTGCTGGGCTATACCCAGTATCCAGGGTTGGGGTGTTGCTGCTGGACTATACTCAGTAACCAGGGTTTGGGTGTTGCTGCTGGACTACACCCAGTATCCAGGGTTGGGGTGTTGCTGCTGGGCTACACCCAGTACCCAGGGTTGGGGTGTTGCTGCTGGACTACACCCAGTATCCAGGGTTGGGGTGTTGCTGCTGGACTACACCCAGTATCCAGGGTTTGGGTGTTGCTGCTGGACTACACCCAGTATCCAGGGTTGGGGTGTTGCTGCTGGACTACACCCAGTATCCAGGGTTGGGGTGTTGCTGCTGGACTATACCCAGTATCCAGGGTTGGGGTGTTGCTGCTGGACTATACTCAGTAACCAGGGTTGGGGTGTTGCTGCTGGACTACACCCAGTATCCAGGGTTGGGGTGTTGCTGCTGGACTACACCCAGTACCCAGGGTTGGGGTGTTGCTGCTGGACTACACCCAGTATCCAGGGTTGGGGTGTTGCTGCTGGACTACACCCAGTATCCAGGGTTGGGGTGTTGCTGCTGGACACTACCCAGTATCCAGGGTTGGGGTGTTGCTGCTGGACTACACCCAGTATCCAGGGTTGGGGTGTTGCTGCTGGACTACACCCAGTATCCAGGGTTGGGGTGTTGCTGCTGGACTACACCCAGTACCCAGGGTTGGGGTGTTGCTGCTGGGCTACACCCAGTATCCAGGGTTGAGGTGTTGCTGCTGGACACTACCCAGTATCCAGGGTTGGGGTGTTGCTGCTGGACTACACTCAGTATCCAGGGTTGGGGTGTTGCTGCTGGACTAACCAGGGGTTGGGGTGTTGCTGCTGGACTACACCCAGTACCCAGGGTTGGGGTGTTGCTGCTGGACTACACCCAATACCCAGGGTTGGGGTGTTGCTGCTGGACTATACTCAGTAACCAGGGTTGGGGTGTTGCTGCTGGACTATACTAAGTAACCAGGGTTTGGGTGTTGCTGCTTCTGGACTATACTCAGTATCCAGGGTTTGGGTGTTGCTGCTGGACTATACTCAGTTACCAGGGTTTGGGTGTTGTTGCTGCTGGACTACACCCAGGACCCAGGGTTGGGGTGTTGCTGCTGGACTATACTCAGTTACCAGGGTTTGGGTGTTGCTGCTGCTGGACTACACCCATGATCCAGGGTTGGGTTGCTGCTGGACTATACACCTCTTTGCCATACCGTGGAGGCATCCACCAAATGTGTTTCAGGGAACTTCAATTATTGTCCATCTCCTACTTCTTAAATATTGAGCACAGAGAGCCTGAAGGGGAGTAGAGGAAAATAAATGTCAGCATTCCCACACACACTCACATCATGCGCACACACACAAACCTGCCACAGAGGTGTGTATAAAAATAGACTGGGGATCGGATATGGGGCGAGAGGACAAGTGAATGTATAACGGAGGTCTCAGGTCAGGCCTGTGGAGAGGAAACTTTGAACTTCTCACTCATCTATTCTGTCGCAAGCCTCTCACGCTCTCTGTCGGTCTGTGTCACGCTCCTGTTATACCTCTCTCTACCTGTTTTATAGGCCAGGTATTATCTTTAGGGTGCAGACAGGGACAGAAGCTGGGGGTTTATTGAGTAAGCAGGTTTTTCATGGAGCTGTATGTGTGTGGGGGGGGATGGAGCAGAGTACAAGAATGGCTGTGAGTGGTAATGGCAGGATAGTATCAAGATGACTGGTAAGCCTAGTAGTTCACTGCTCTGTTAGGAGATATTGTACAGTGTTGTTCTCAGCCCAAGGACGTTTGTTGGGTGAGATACAGATCTCAGTGCTCCCGGCTGTGTTCTAAAAGGAAATACTCACAATTATCTTTCTGTTCATTTTGAAAAATGGCTGTTGTGCACAAGTTCAATCCGCTTCCTACAATAACCGTGTGCGTGTGTGTGTGTAAGCATCAAGTTCACATTGTCTCTCGTTGTCTCAGGCTCCACCCCGTTCTCTCTTCTTCTCTCTCTCTCACCCCTACTCTCTAACCTCTATTCTCTCTATCCTCCTCTGTCTTTCTCAACCCCTCTCTACCTCTGTCACTTCTTTCTTCCTGTCCATCTCTCTGTTTCATGGTGAGGTTGTTCCCTCCCTCGCTCTCCTCCTCAGCAGGGTCCACAGCTAAAGTGTTTTTATGGCCAGTGTTGATTTGTCAATAGGAGTCTAATTACTGGCCCCAGAGCCATAGCGCCGAGGTGGGGAGCGCCCATGTGAGAGTAATGGCTGGTTTTACCTGTTCCCTTAACGCCAGCGTGTCTGTGTTATTACACACACACACACACACTGCAGTACCAACACCATATAGATCACAGAAATTACAGGCCTGCAATACCTAACGAAAGGAATTCTGTAAAAAGGTGCAAGTCTTAGCATTTTGGCAGCTGTGTGTATGTGACTTTGAGAGATGGGAGTAAATCTTGCTTACATCCTTGCTGTAATGTTTGTATATCAGCACATCTCTGTGCATTACAATCTTTAACACACACACACACTGGAAAGCATGACACACCTTGAATTCATTGCATGCAGTATGCATGTATTTCAGCATTCTTCAGTGAGTCTTTTGTTTCTCAAGCCTTAATCCTAATTGAAATAGTCTACAAAGACAATTTCCTCCTGTTGTCTAGTTTGTTTAATGTGCCTCATCTTCTGTAATGGTGTCCTCTGTCCTCACAGGGACACACACTGATCATTCTGAAGGTGTGTATGAATGCGCACGCATGCTTGTGCGTGTGTTGCTTTCATGATTCCTATCACTTTATGGGTAAAGAGGTTGTGTGTGTGTGTGTGTGTGTGTGTGTAGATGGAGGAGACAGATGTCTCCTTCCCTTTCACTGAATGTGAATCACTTCTCAGTGAATATTTTCCCATCCTTATGAGTAAGCAGGGTGTGCGTTGCTGTCATAATGCCCATCTCTTTATGAGGAAGGAGGGACGTGTGTCGGTTTAGAAGTTGACTCCCCTGAATGTCATGATTTTAAAGGTGGAGATGGTCACCTTGACTGTTTATTGGCATTCAAAAGAGCCAACCATCTGTGCCACTGACCCCTGGGGGGGCGGGCTTTTGCATGTCAAAGAGCTTGATTGTGCCGAAGGGACCTGGAATGTCACAGCTGGCAAGGTCAGAAAGAACAGCCAATTGAAGGGGTTGCTCTGATGACGTTTGTTCATGTCAACACAGTCTTCACACCTCGCCAAATCTCAACAGTCAATACTGAGGCTTTACTTCACCACACACACCACTCATAAGAGGAAGAGCCATTCGTCTGTGGGTTTCATTCAGTAAGCTTCCTCCGTTAATGTTGTTAGTCACCTCTCCACTTTCACAGCCCAGCGTTTTAGATCTCAAACCTCCATTCACTTTGAATTTACAGCATTTCACGCCCCCAGTCCACTCTGTCACAGAGCCCAGTGTAGGCTACCACAGCCTCAGTCCTCCTTTTCTGAAATATGAATATTACATTTGAATCTGATTTGCCGGTGGAATGGTGTGTGTGTGTGTGTGTGCGCCTTATCAGCATCTGTCAGGAGTGCTCCCAGTCATGAATAGAGCTCCCTTCTGTCCTCATCTACAGCTCTCTCCTCACTCAGACCCCCCAAGCTCTCTCTGCCCATCACCTTTCCTTCCTTTCACCCCTACACCCTCCTTAGCTCTCTACTCCCACTCTTCTCCTTTCCCACTTCACTCTTATATTAAAGGGGCATTCCACCTCATTTCCACAACACGAACGGCAACTGAATGTAAACATTAAAGGGGTGTGTTTCAGTTTGGACCAAGACTTTGACAGGCAGAGGACACACGCACACAGAGGACACACACATTGGTGTTGGTAGGCATAAAGGAGAGATCAGGGGTTGATGGTAATCCCCAGGTCCTACTGACAGATGGGTCTAGTCGTAGTACTGTAGAAGCATTCCAGGACTGAAGCCTCGTTCCCTGGATCCCTCAACAGCCGGTCTGGATCAAAGACCCAGGATGAGGAGAGTTATTCCCAGAAGGTCAGACACAGCCAGCTGAACAACACCTAATGACTTCCAGTAACACTGGAGCTGGGATTGACTATAGACCTGCACCTACTGTGGTTTATTGGCTAAGCACTGGACCATGACCGCCCTGACTGTTGTGGTTAGGGTTCAGTCTCTGGCTTGTCTGTCGTCAGTCTGTCTGCACTGGGGTGCTTGCAGTGTTCGGGTGAACAGGGACAGAAATCAACAGAACAGTTTCACTCTTATTAAAACATCAAACAGCAGCGGTTTGCTTTGACGATATGTTGGGAAATATACAGACAATGCACTTTTTATATTCTTCTGAAACTGAGAGAGAGAGAGAGAGAGAGAGAGAGAGAGAGAGAGAGAGAGAGAGAGAGAGAGAGAGAGAGAGAGAGAGAGAGAGAGAGAGAGAGAGAGAGAGAGAGAGAGAGAGAGAGAGAGAGAGAGAGAGAGAGAGAGAGAGAGAGAGAGAGAGAGAGAGAGAGAGAGAGAGAGAGAGAGAGAGAGAGAGAGAGAGAGAGAGAGAGAGAGAGAGAGAGAGAGAGAGAGAGAGAGAGAGAGAGAGAGAGAGAGAGAGAGAGAGAGAGAGAGAGAGAGAGAGAGAGAGAGAGAGAGAGAGAGAGAGAGAGAGAGAGAGAACCAGTAAACTCATGAGTGTGGTTTATGCAGTTCTAATGGTTCGGGGGAGAGTGTAGGGCACTTATTACATTGCCACGGATGTTGGGTTTGAATGGTTTCTATATTTGGTACAATGACCCCCTCTTTCTCACATACGCACTCCCAGTTAAAACCTGTACTTGACGCAGTTTTGACACATGATGCTAGCCGAATGAAATTGGCTCTCACCGCTAGGCTAGCACTCTCCACTGCTAAGGACAGACCTCTGCAATGTCACTGTAAGGATATAGTTACAGTACGCTACACCTCTGCAGCAAACTAACCTATAGAGTTGCAGTACATTGTCACGGAGCCAGATACATATACAGGAGGAGTGGTGGTAAACATGGGCCTGTTGAGGTTGAACATCATGGCTTTTCCAGACATTTTTTAAAATTATTTATTTATTTCACCTTTTTATTTAACCAGGTAGGTTAGTTGAGAACAAGTTCTCATTTACAACTGTGACCTGGCCAAGACGAAGCAAAGCAGTGCGACACAAACAACACAGAGTTACACATGGAATAAACAAGCGTACAGTCAATAACACAGTGGGAAAAAATAAAGTCTATATACAGTGTGTGTAAATGGTGTGAGGAGGAAGGCAATAAATCGTCCATAGGAGCGAATAATTACAATTTAGCAGATTAACACGAGTGATAAATGAGCAGATGATGATGTGCAAGTAGAGATACTGGTGTGCAAAAGAGCAGAAAGTAAATAAAAACAGTAAGGGGATGAGGTAGGTAGATTGGGTGGGTTATTTACAGATGGACTATACAGCTGCTCAGATAGCTGATGTTTAAAGTTAGTGAGGGAAATATAAGTCTCCAGCTTCAACAATTTTGCAATTCATTCCAGTCACTGGCAGCGGAGAACTGGAAGGGAAGGCGGCCAAATGAGGTGTTGGCTTTGGGGGTGACCAGTGAGATATACCTGCTGGAGCACGTGCTGCGGGTAGGTGTTGTTTATCGTGAGCTGAGATAAGGCGGAGCTTTACCTAGCATAGACTTATAGATGACCTGGAGTCAGTGGGTCTGGCGATGAATATGTAGCGAGGGCCAGTCAACTAGAGTGTACAGGTTGTGTGCTTCAGGCTGGTTTTAGACCCCATCATAGCACTGAGGCTGCACTTGTGAAGGTGGTAAATGACCTTTTAATGACATCGTGCTCCTAGACCTTAGTGCTGCTTTTGATACCATCGATCACCACATTATTTTGGAGAGATTGGAAACCCAAATTGGTCTACACGGACAAGTTCTGGCCTGGTTTAGATCTTATCTGTCGGAAAGATATCAGTTTGTCTCTGTGAATGGCTTGTCCTCTGACAAATCAACTGTACATTTCGGTGTTTTAGGACCACTATTGTTTTCACTATATATTTTACCTCTTGGGGATGTCATTCGAAAACATAATATCCCATAATAACAAAATGAAAACAGGTTTTTTGTTTACATTTCTTACGTAAAAATCAGAAACTTTCTGTCCAAATGCAGAAAAATTAATCCATGCTTTTGTTACTTCTAGGTTAGACTACTGCAATGCTCTACTTTCCAGCTACCTGGACAAAGCACTAAATAAACTTCAGTTAGTGCTAAATACGGCTGCTAGAATCCTGACTAGAACCAAAAAATGTGATCATATTACTCCAGTGCTAGCCTCTCTACGCTGGCTTCCTGTCAAGGCAAGGGCTGATTTCAAGGTTTTGCTGCTAACCTACAAAGCATTACATGGGCTTGCTCCTACCTATCTCTCTGATTTGGTCCTGCCGGCCATACCTGACACGGACCGCTACGGTCACAAGACGCAGGCCTCCTAATTGTCCCTAGAATTTCTAAGCAAACAGCTGAGAGGAAGAACTTTCTCAGAGAGGACAACCATCTATGAAGGTCTTTGCCTAGAGTAGCCAGATGGACGCAAACCACTCTCAACCTTTAAGTCTTTAATGAAGACTCATCTCCTCAGTGGGTCATATGATTGAGTGTAGTCTGGTCCAGGAGTGTGAAGGTGAACTCAAAGGTTTGGAGCAATATCTCTTGCCCTTGCTGTCTCTGCCTGGCCGGTTCCCCTTTTCCACTGGGATTCTCTGCCTCTAACCCATTTACAGGGGCTGAGCCACTGGCTTACTGGTGCTCTTTCATGCCGTGCCTAGGAGGGGTGCGTCACTTGAGTGGGTTGAGTCACTGATGTGATCTTCCTGTCTGGGTTGGCACTCCTTGGCACCCCCTTGTCTCAGGATGGTAAGTTGATGGTTGAAGATATCCTCTAGTGGTGTGGGGGCTGTGCTTTGGCAAAGTGGGTGGAGTTATATCCTTCCTGTTTGGCCCTGTCAGCCCCATCATAGCATGGGGCTGCACTTGTGAAGGTGGTCCTGACCCCTTTAATGACTCAGCCTCCAGTATTTATGCTGCAGTAGTTTATGTGTCGGGGTGTAGCGGTATTTATTAGAGAGGGGGTAAACCCAAGATTTTGTCTACACGGACGTTCTGGCCTGGTTTAACCTTATGCCGAAAGGAAAAGAGTAGAATAGAGAGAGTACCACTACAAGACCCAACACATCAGCAGAAGAGACTGCCTAGAGTGTAGCCTGTTTACCAGATAGCCAGTGGAGAAAAAATGAATACACACCATAATAAAACCCACATCAAAGCACAAAAATAATCCAAACACGAATACTTCTACAATAATACTAATACTAATAATGGCAGAGCACTAAAGCAACTTCATACAAGAACGGCTAGCAGAATCATAGAACAAAAATTTGCAATAATATTATTTTCTAGTGGGCCTCTCTAGGCTTCCTGTCAGAGGGCTGATTTCAATGGGCTGTAACATCGACACAACAAAGGCCTTAAAAATGTCCACAGTCTTCTCTGCCACATGTCATTAGTACACCTCACCTCAATACAGTTCACATAACAATGCACAACTTTCAAGCAACCTCCCTTTTTACTAAAATGTCCATCAAAATACTTCTGGCAGGGCAATAATAGTCTCAGCCTTAATGAACTTCAAGGGGAAGTGCATTTGAAAAATAGAGAGTCTGTTGCAGGGTAAAGCACTGGAACGAGAGGGAAGAGAAATAGAGAGAAAAAGAGAAATCTTAGCTGTGGTCTTCAGGCCTGCCCCCTGACTTTCCGATGGTTTGTATGCCTCTAACCCATTTACAGGGGCTGAGCCATGGCTTACTGGTGCATGAATCCATGCCGTCCATAAGGGGCGTCCCAAACAAAAAACCACGATCACTGAAGCGATCTTCCGATGATTGAGTTAACTACTTTATAAACTACAAACGCTGAAAACAAACAAAACTTCTGCAGCACAGACACACAATCAAACTGTCGGGCCTGAGCTCCTCCCAAAGAGCTGAACGAACTCTCTTTATCGCCTCCTTCCTTACTGCTCATGCGCTCTTAAAGTGGCAGTGCACGGTGAAGGCTCCGAGCAGATTTCGCCACAGGGGGGCTAGGGTCAGTTTGTTATATCTGGAGTACTTCTCCTGTCTTATCCGGTGTCCTGTGTGAATTTAAGTATGCTCTCTCTAATTCTCTCTCTCGGAGGACCTGAGCCCTAGGACCATGCCTCAGGACTACCTGGCATGATGACTCCTTGCTGTCCCCAGTCCACCTGGCCGTGCTGCTGCTACAGTTTCAACTGTTCTGCCTGTGATTATTATTGTTTGACCATGCTGGTCATTTTTGAACATTTTAATATCTTGGCCATGTTCTGTTATAATCTCCACCCGGCACAGCCAGAAGAGGACTGGCCACTCCTCATAGCCTGGTTCCTCTCTAGGTTTCTTCCTAGGTTTTGGCCTTTCATGGGAGTTTTTCCTAGCCACCATGCTTCTACACCTGCATTGCTTGCTGTTTAGGGTTTTAGGCTGGTTTTCTGTACAGCACTTTGAGATATCAGCTGATGTACGAAGGGCTATAAAAATACATTTGATTTGATTCAGTTAAAGGCACATGACAGCCTGTTTGGAGTTTGTCAAAAAGGACTCTCAGACCATGGGGAAACAACATTCTCTGGTCTGATGAAACCAAGATTGAACTCTTTGGTCTGAATGCCAAATGTTATGTCTGGAGGAAAACTGGCACCATCCTTACGGTGAAGCATGGTGGTGGCAGCATCATGCTGTGGGGATGTTGTTCAATGGCAGGGACTGGGAGACTAGTCAGGCTTGAGGGAAAGATGACTGGAGCAAAGTACAGAGAGATTATTGATGAAAACCTGCTCCAGCGCACTCGGGACCTGCCTGGGGTGAAGGTTCACCTTCCAACAGGACAATGACCCAAAGCACACAGCCAAGACAACACAGGAGTGGCTTCGGGACAAGTCTCTGAATGTCCTTGAGTGGCCCAGCCAGAACCTGGACTTGAACCCGATCTAACATCTCTGGAGAGACCTGAAAAGAGCTGTGCAGCAATGCTCCAACCTGACCAAGCGTAAGAGGATTTGCAGAGAAGTATGGGAGTAATTCCCCAACTACAAGTGTGTCAAGCTTGTAGGGTCATACCCAAGAAGTCTTGAGGCTGTAATCGCTGCCAAAGAGGCTTCAACAAAGTACTGAGTCAAGGGTCTAAATACTTATGTAAATATGATATAAATTTGCAAACATTTCTAAATGTTTTTTGCGTTGTCGTTATGGGGTATTGTGTGTAGATTGAGGGGGAACCACCATTTTTAAAATCAATTTTAGAATAAGGCTGTAACGAAATGTGGAAAAAGTCAAGGGGTTTGAATACTTTCCTAATGTACTAAGTTTTTTTTTTTTTTTACCCCTTTTTCTCCCCATTTTCATGGTATCCAATTGTTTTTAGTAGCTACTATCTTGTCTCATCGCTACAACTCCCGTACGGGCTTGGGAGAGACGAAGGTTGAAAGTCATGCGTCCTCCGATACACAACCCAACCAAGCCGCACTGCTTCTTAACACAGCGCGCATCCAACCCGGAAGCCAGCCGCACCAATGTGTCGGAGGAAACACCGTGCTCCTGGCAACCTTGGTTAAGGCCCGCCACAGGAGTCGCTGGTGCGCGATGAGACAAGGACATCCCTACCGGCCAAGCCCTCCCTAACCCGGACGACGCTAGGCCAATTGTGCGTCGCCCCACGGACCTCCCGGTCGCGGCCGGTTACGACAGAGCCTGGGCGCGAACCCAGAGTCTCTGATGGTACAGCTGGCGCTGCAGTACAGCGCCCTTAACCGGGAGGCCCCTTGCACTGTAAGTTTGACAGTAGTTTACAACAAAGTACAGCTGCCTTTCTGTGTTCCACTCCTTCATGTTGGACAACATTGGCACTGGGTAGCTAAGAGGTGAGCTGAGACGAGTATCCCCCACATCTCTGTGTTCAATCAAAGATGGCCACAGACTCTTCCTCTGTAGCATTCTATCCTCATTGTCAGCCTGGCCTTTGACTCTTACTGATATCTGAATATCTCGCTCTCTGTCTCCTGTACAAATAGAGAATATTTTTTAATGATGTACTTCAGCAAAGCTAATCCACTACCTTCCTCTCGCTCCCTCTACTTCCCGCTCTCTCGTCCTCTCTTTGTACAAATGGAGGATGTATTTTAATGATGTACTTCAGTTATGCTAGTAAACTGCCCCCTCTCCCTTTCTCACTCTGTTGGAGAAACAGCAGTTCAAATCAGACAGACCCACCCCCCTCCTTATGAAAAAATAACTTTTCCCCCTTCCTTATCCATCATTAAACCTGGCAGTAGAGAAGCTGTTCAGTCCTCTGTCTTGCGGTCATTCTGTTCAGTCCCCCTCTCTCTTCCTCCCTCAGTCAGCCTGAAGAGACGTACAGTATATAGCTCTCCCTGGATCTAATAACCTCACTGTCTGATGGATGTCTATGGTAAAGAGATCTGTCTGTTATCATTGGATGAGTGTGGATGGGTTATGCATTTGGATTGGGCACGGAATATGGTGATGGTATGGGGGGCAGAGGGGATTTGCAAAGTGTACATGGGGGAGGTCTTCAGTGTTTGGATATTTAAGGGGAACTGTGTGTGTTCATGTGTGTAGGGAGGGGGAATCTCCTTGTAGAACAAAGCTGAAGAACACTGGGCATAGTCTTAGAGTGATTATCTTAATTTATCGAGGTTAGCTAGACAGCTATTTGTCGTCCTTAACGTAGGAGACACTGCTAGCTAGCCAACAGCTAGCCAACGTCCACCGAATAGAACTTCCTCACTCAACAACCCGGTCGCATTCCGCTTCGCTCCACAGGTAGTATCACATTTTCATTTCATTTCATTACAGTACAACGGTTTGATTTGTTTGATCGTAGCTAGCTACATAGCCGTCTTTGTATCAAAGATAATTGTGTAGTCTAGAGCGATTTTCTAGGTTAGCTAGCCAGCTATTGTCGTTCTTTTAACGCAACGTAACGTAATCAACACTGCTAGCTAGCCAGCTAGCCCCCGAATAGCAGCACTGTAGAAACTATCACACTCAACGGAACGACTTGATTAGTGTAGTGTCAACAACGCAGCCACTGCCAGCTAGCCTACAAAGTCAACAACGCAGCCACTGCCAGCTAGCCTACTTCAGCAGTACTGTATAATTTTAATCATTTTAGTCAATAAGATTCTTGCTACGTAAGCTTAACTTTCTGAACATTCGAGACGTGTAGTCCACTTGTCATTCCAATCTCCTTTGCATCAGCGTAGCCTCTTCTGTAGCCTGTCAACTATGTGTCTGTCTATCCCTGTTCTCTCCTCTCTGCACAGACCATACAAACGCTCCACACCGCGTGGCCGCGGCCACCCTAATCTGGTGGTCCCAGCGCGCACGACCCACGTGGAGTTCCAGGTCTCCGGTAGCCTCTGGAACTGCCGATCTGCGGCCAACAAGGCAGAGTTCATCTCAGCCTATGCCTCCCTCCAGTCCCTCGACTTCTTGGCACTGACGGAAACATGGATCACCACAGATAACACTGCTACTCCTACTGCTCTCTCTTCGTCCGCCCACGTGTTCTCGCACACCCCGAGAGCTTCTGGTCAGCGGGGTGGTGGCACCGGGATCCTCATCTCTCCCAAGTGGTCATTCTCTCTTTCTCCCGTTACCCATCTGTCTATCGCCTCCTTTGAATTCCATGCTGTCACAGTTACCAGCCCTTTCAAGCTTAACATCCTTATCATTTATCGCCCTCCAGGTTCCCTCGGAGAGTTCATCAATGAGCTTGATGCCTTGATAAGCTCCTTTCCTGAGGACGGCTCACCTCTCACAGTTCTGGGCGACTTTAACCTCCCCACGTCTACCTTTGACTCATTCCTCTCTGCCTCCTTCTTTCCACTCCTCTCCTCTTTGACCTCACTCTCTCACCTTCCCCCCTACTCACAAGGCAGGCAATACGCTCGACCTCATCTTTACTAGATGCTGTTCTTCCACTAACCTCATTGCAACTCCCTCCAAGTCTCCGACCACTACCTTGTATCCTTTTCCCTCTCGCTCTCATCCAACACTTCCCACACTGCCCCTACTGGATGGTATCGCGCCGTCCCAACCTTCGCTCTCTCTCCCCCGCTACTCTCTCCTCTTCCATCCTATCATCTCTTCCCTCTGCTCAAACCTTCTCCAACCTATCTCCTGATTCTGCCTCCTCAACCCTCCTCTCCTCCCTTTCTGCATCCTTTGACTCTCTATGTCCCCTATCCTCCAGGCCGGCTCGGTCCTCCCCTCCCGCTCCGTGGCTCGACGACTCATTGCGAGCTCACAGAACAGGGCTCCGGGCAGCCGAGCGAAAATGGAGGAAAACTCGCCTCCCTGCGGACCTGGCATCCTTTCACTCCCTCCTCTCTACATTTTCCTCTTCTGTCTCTGCTGCTAAAGCCACTTTCTACCACTCTAAATTCCAAGCATCTGCCTCTAACCCTAGGAAGCTCTTTGCCACCTTCTCCTCCCTCCTGAATCCTCCTCCCCCCCCCCTCCTCCCTCTCTGCAGATGACTTCGTCAACCATTTTGAAAAGAAGGTCGACGACATCCGATCCTCGTTTGCTAAGTCAAACGACACCGCTGGTTCTGCTCACACTGCCCTACCCTGTGCTCTGACCTCTTTCTCCCCTCTCTCCAGATGAAATCTCGCGTCTTGTGACGGCCGGTCGCCCAACAACCTGCCCGCTTGACCCTATCCCCTCCTCTCTTCTCCAGACCATTTCCGGAGACCTTCTCCCTTACCTCACCTCGCTCATCAACTCATCCCTGACCGCTGGCTACGTCCCTTCCGTCTTCAAGAGAGCGAGAGTTGCACCCCTTCTGAAAAAACCTACACTCGATCCCTCCGATGTCAACAACTACAGACCAGTATCCCTTCTTTCTTTTCTCTCCAAAACTCTTGAACGTGCCGTCCTTGGCCAGCTCTCCCGCTATCTCTCTCAGAATGACCTTCTTGATCCAAATCAGTCAGGTTTCAAGACTAGTCATTCAACTGAGACTGCTCTTCTCTGTATCACGGAGGCGCTCCGCACTGCTAAAGCTAACTCTCTCTCCTCTGCTCTCATCCTTCTAGACCTATCGGCTGCCTTCGATACTGTGAACCATCAGATCCTCCTCTCCACCCTCTCCGAGTTGGGCATCTCCGGCGCGGCCCTCGCTTGGATTGCGTCCTACCTGACAGGTCGCTCCTACCAGGTGGCGTGGCGAGAATCTGTCTCCTCACCACTGGCGTCCCCCAGGGCTCTGTTCTAGGCCCTCTCCTATTCTCGCTATACACCAAGTCACTTGGCTCTGTCATAACCTCACATGGTCTCTCCTATCATTGCTATGCAGACGACACATAATTAATCTTCTCCTTTCCCCCTTCTGATGACCAGGTGGCGAATCGCATCTCTGCATGTCTGGCAGACATATCAGTGTGGATGACGGATCACCACCTCAAGCTGAACCTCGGCAAGACGGAGCTGCTCTTCCTCCCGGGGAAGGACTGCCCGTTCCATGATCTCGCCATCACGGTTGACAACTCCATTGTGTCCTCCTCCCAGAGCGCTAAGAACCTTGGCGTGATCCTGGACAACACCCTGTCGTTCTCAACTAACATCAAGGCGGTGGCCCGTTCCTGTAGGTTCATGCTCTACAACATCCGCAGAGTACGACCCTGCCTCGCAAAGGAAGCGGCGCAGGTCCTAATCCAGGCACTTGCACAGGCCCTACACCCAAACAAGGGCACTGCGTTCATCCACCTCTGGCCTGCTCGCCTCCCTACCACTGAGGAAGTACAGTTCCCGCTCAGCCCAGTCAAAACTGTTCGCTGCTCTGGCCCCCCAATGGTGGAACAAACTCCCTCACGACGCCAGGACAGCGGAGTCAATCACCACCTTCCGGAGACACCTGAAACCCCACCTCTTTAAGGAATACCTAGGATAGGATAAAGTAATCATTCTCACCCCCCTTAAAAGATTTAGATGCACTATTGTAAAGTGGCTGTTCCACTGGATGTCATAAGGTGAACGCACCAATTTGTAAGTCGCTCTGGATAAGAGCGTCTGCTAAATGACTTAAATGTAAATGTAAATGCATACTCCCCTGTGTGAGGTGATAAATGTGTGTGTCTCATCAGGAGAGCATGTTTGCTGCCTTTCCATCTCTTTGCTGACAGACGCCTCTCTCCTATGATCTGCTGCGTTGTTGTTGCCTTGGTGAAGCATCGCCTCAAGGCCAACTCCCAATACATGGTCATTTTGCTCATTAGGCTAGGCTGTTGAGCCTTCTGCTACTGCCGTCCACCAATACATGGTCATTTTGCTCATTAGGCTAGGCTGTTGAGCCTTCTGCTACTGCCGTCCACCAATACATGGTCATTTTGCTCATTAGGCTAGGCTGTTGAGCCTTCTGCTACTGCCGTCCATGGCGTCTTTAAAAAATATAGATATTTTTTTTTACATTCAAAAACAAACGTATACATACGCACACAAACGACAACATCTCCTCTGCCCAGACCCGCATGCTCACCCCCCTCCCCCATCCCTAGTGCCTGCATTATTGTTTGCCACATGGCCTTAAACAGATTGGTACAATTTTTCTCGGTCGAACGTGCTATTTCAATAATTAAACATTAGATTTTTCAATTGTGTTAATTAATGACTTCCACGTTTTTGGTACAGATTTCTTTTCAAGGTGAGTGATGTCATTCTAACTGACAGACATGTAGAATGTTAGGAACTAAATAATTAAGAATACATAAAGTTAGGAACTAAATACTTAGGCAGTAAATTAGGAACTAAAGATTGTTAAGCATAATTAGAGCATACGTAGTCCTGAAACCCGACTGCCATCAGACGGTGTGGTAGAATGATGTAGTTTGTGGCTATTGAAACCCTCCAGTCAGCACGCACACTAGTTAGTCACTGTAATGATTAAGATGTCCCTGCAGCAGCAGAACTGTCGGCTGCTGGTGTCGTGCGTGCCCACACAGCAGATAACACCACTCTGCTCTCTCACACACACTCCTTTAACATCCTTCCATCATCCCTCCATCATCCCTCTCCCTCCATCATCCCTCCATCATCCCTCTCTCCATCCCTCTCTCATCCCTCCATCATCATCCCTCTCATCATCCCTCCATCATCCCTCTCTCCATCCCTCCATCATCCCTCTCATCCCTCTCTCCATCCCTCCATCATCCCTCCATCCCTCCATCCCTCCATCATCCCTCTCTCCATACTTCTGTCATCCCTTTATTCTTCTCTCTCCACAGACCTCCCTTCTGCTCTTCATCACTGGACACAGCAAATAACACAGCCCAGATAAGTCACACACACACTCTGTCTGTCCAAACCGTGACTGCTGCCCCTTCATCTGTTTCCCCACCACCCCACTTTCTCCTTTCAGGCGTCTGATCAGATCTGGGTAATCGTAGACACGTTGACATCCCAGTAGGTCTAAAGTAGTGTACTACATGTGGTGTTGATCAGTGTGCAGGCAGTGGGAGTAGGACAGGTCAGAGGGTGCAGTGGGAGTAGGACAGGTAAGAGTAGATCAGGGATCAGAGGCTGAGCTCTTAACAGGTGTCTAATCATCCACTCTGTTACTTAACAGGATAACTAAGACATATCCCTGTGTTGTTTCTTTGTTTGTTTGCTTATCCAAGCTTTAATGGCTGTGTTCACTCACTCATATACACACACTCACTGCTGCTCTTGGGATGTCTGAAAGGATGAATTGCCATTGTCAACCCAGACAGGCCTCGTAAGTCACAATAACAATGTTCCAAAGCAGCTATTCATGTGGTCATTACTGTCCCATCCTCCAGAAAGACTTATCTTTCTCTCTCTGACCTCTGTTTCTGATCCCTGTGGTCACTATGGTAACCACAGGAGGGAAGGAATGTCTGAGACTGTGTCAGATACGTCCCCATGCAGCTCCGAGAAAGGCCAGAGAAAGAGGCCTAGACGGCTATTCTACCCGTAGGCCTCTGCACCAAAGAGAACACAGAGGACTGAGGGGTTGTGGGAACAGCAGACAGAGGGGAAGGGGTCAGACACTGAGAGCAAGGGACATTCAGAGGGAGGGAGAGAGTCAGAGAGAGAGATGGTGAGGGAGAGTCAGAGAGAAAGTGAAGCGAGTTGAAATGTTTGGCAGGGGTTTCAGAATGATGAGGCTCAGGCACTGTCTGCGGCCCTTGACCTCGTATACAGACGCCAAGCCCCTTGATAATCAGCCAGGCCACAACATGGCTGAAACAAGGCTAGTGGATGGAAACATGGCGAGGCAATATAACAGGCCAAAAAACCCTCATTAGCTTACACTGCCATCTTTCTCTTTTGGCTCGGCTTGAATCTCTCTCTCTCTCTCTCTCGCTCTCTGGCATGTTTCAGGAAAGGAGTTGAGAAACAAGCCAATCTTTTTGCTGGGAAGCGTTGCATATTTGCCCGTAAAAGGGTGTGCAGTGCCGTTATCATCTGGCTGAAATGGATAGGGGAGGGTTGAGTTTCTCTTGCTCAGCTGTATTCCACAGCGGAGGGAGGGGAAGCGTGTTTGGCTAGTGGTGTAGTTTCTCCCCCTCATCTCTGGCTTTTTATCTCCTGCTTTATCTGGGTTTCAGCAAGGAACGAAGGACAGCCAGGTCACCGCTACTGTAGCCTCTGTCTTCTCCCCCAAGTGTGTGTGTGTGTGTGCTCGCATGCACTGTAGTCACACAAAAAGTTTGATGCTGCAAGGCAGAGCTGTTGAACATCACTTGGCTTACAGTTTACACCATACTTAACTCTGACTTCAGTTTAGCCAGCTCACTGTAGCCCTCTCTCCCCTCCCTCTTCCTCCCAGGCGGCGGCTGACTTCGCCAAGGCCCATCTGTCTGAGGCGTTGCGTCAGCAGCTCCTGAGCTACGACCGAGAGAAGGAGAAAGAGAAGGATGAGAAGGAGCGCAGCGATGGTCTGTCCTATCCCTCCATTCTGGAGCAGCAGATCCTGGCTCTGGACAGGGACATGTTGGACAAGCTGTCAGCCGTCTACAACGAAGCAGGTCAGAGGGCAGGGCAGCCAGGGGTTAAAGGTCACAGCCACACCTCTGTGGGCAGACAGCTGCCCCTAGCCACTAATCTAGCAAATGTTTATACCTTAATCCTGAATTTAACCATTCAAGGGAATTATTTTAATTATTTCACACAAACTTCACACAGAAATAGAATGACTAGGCTAGAATATGTAGAGTTGACTTAGCTTTTAGTTGGATGCGTCAGTCTTGAGATCCGTGTTCTACAGTGACCGCAATTCTTTGTTTTGGATTGATTGCACTCATTTCTGCATGCTTAAATAGTGTTGTCTAACACGTAGGCTGTGAAAAATGCACAAATGATGGCTCTGGTATGTTTGGGGACAGGGCAGAGAGTTTGTTGAAAGAGCTGTGGTGTTTGTGACAGTTAGAGCTAGTGGAAATGAAGTCTGTATAAATAGCTGTGGTTCAAGGGTGTGTGTTTGTGCGTGCATTTGTGCGTGTTTGTGTGTGTGTGTGTGTGTGCGTGCGTGCACGTAAGTGTATGCATTAGTTTTTGTGTACATGGGTGGGGTAGGCTAGGTGCAGACATGGGTGTCTCTTGGACTCTTCTAAGGAAGGATCCCATTACTCGTGCAATGTTTGCTCACATGGGGTTGCCCATTCCTACTCTTGTTGTTGTTGTAGGAGCCCTAAATTTCGTCTTGCATAGAGTTCCTGAGTTGTTCACGGTCGTTTACAGTGGGCTCAGGCCCTGGCCGTGCTGCTTATTCAGCTATTAAAATACAGCTTTATCTTCATCAGACATGTAGCAATTATCTCTTCTGATTCCAAAGAGAAAAGAGGGATCGAGATGGTGCCCACGCTGCCTCTCCTCAGGGGGGCTTGGCAGATACAGGGCCTTCAGAAAGTATTCATATACCCTTGACTTATTCTACATTTTTGTTAAAGCCTGAATTCAAAATGGATGTTTTTACCCCATAATGACAAAGTGAAAACATGTTGTTTTTTCTTTTATTGCAAATTTATTAGAAATGAAATGGGAAAATATCTCATTTACGTAAGTATTCACAACCCCGACTAAATACATTGTAGAAGCGCATTGAGAGTCTTTCCAGGTAAGTCTCTAAGAGCTTTCTACACCTGGATTGTGCAATATTTGCCCATTTATTCTTTAAAAATCCTTCAAGCTGTGTCATTGGTTGTTGATCATTGCTAGACAACTATTTTCAGGTTTTGCCCTAGATTTTTGAGCAGATTTAAGTCAACTGTAACTCGGCCACTCAGGAACATTCCCTGTCTTCTTGGTAAGAAACTCCAGTGTAGATATGGCCTTGTGTTTTAGGTTATTGTGCAGCTGAAAGGTGAATTCATCTCCCAGTGTCTGGTGGAAAGCAGACAACCAGGTTTTCCTCTAAGATTTTGCTTGTGCTAAGCTCTATTCTGTTTACATTTACATTTAAGTCATTTAGCAGACGCTCTTATCCAGAGCGACTTACAAATTGGTGCTTTCACCTTAAGACATCCAGTGGAACAGCCACTTTACAATAGTGCATCTAAATCTTTTAAGGGGGTGAGAAGGATTACTTTATCCTATCCTAGGTATTCCTTAAAGAGGTGGGGTTTCAGGTGTCTCCGGAAGGTGGTGATTGACTCCGCTGTCCTGGCGTCGTGAGGGAGTTTGTTCCACCATTGGGGGGCCAGAGCAGCGAACAGTTTTGACTGGGCTGAGCGGGAACTGTACTTCCTCAGTGGTAGGGAGGCGAGCAGGCCAGAGGTGGATGAACGCAGTGCCCTTGTTTGGGTGTAGGGCCTGATCAGAGCCTGGAGGTACTGAGGTGCCGTTCCCCTCACAGCTCCGTAGGCAAGCACCATGGTCTTGTAGCGGATGCGAGCTTCAACTGGAAGCCAGTGGAGAGAGCGGAGGAGCGGGGTGACGTGAGAGAACTTGGGAAGGTTGAACACCAGACGGGCTGCGGCGTTCTGGATGAGTTGTAGGGGTTTAATGGCACAGGCAGGGAGCCCAGCCAACAGCGAGTTGCAGTAATCCAGACGGGAGATGACAAGTGCCTGGATTAGGACCTGCGCTGCTTCCTGTGTGAGGCAGGGTCGTACTCTGCGGATGTTGTAGAGCATGAACCTACAGGAACCTACATAATGACATCCCAATACCCCATAATGACATCTCAATACCCCATAATGACATCTCAATACCCCATAATGACATCTCAATACCCCATAATGACATCACAATACCCCATAATGACATCACAATACCCCATTCCTCTCTGCAGATCCTCTCAAGCTCTGTCAGGTTGGATGGGGAGCGTCGCTGCACAGCTATTTTCAGAGATGTTCGATCGGGTTCAAGTCCGGGCTCTGGCTGGGCCACTCAAGGACATTCGGAGACTTGTCCCAAAGCCACTCTTGCATTGTCTTGGCTGTGTGCTTAGCGTAGTTGTCCTTCCCCCCCAGGCGGTGGTCCTGAGCGCTCTGGAGCAGGTTTTCATCAAGGATCTTTCTGTACTTTGCTCCATTAATCTTTCTCTCGATCCTGACTAGTCTCCCAGTCTCTGCCGCTGACAAACATCCCCACAGCATGATGCTGCCACCACCATGCTTCACCGTAGGGATGGTGCCAGGTTTCCTCTAGACATGATGCTGCCACCACCATGCTTCACCGTAGGGATGGTGCGAGGTTTCCTCTAGACGTGACACACTGCATTCAGGCCACAGAGTTCAATCTTGGTTTCATCAGATCAGAGAATCTTGTATCTCATGGTCTGAGGGTCCTTTAGGTGCCTTTTGGAAAACTCCAAGCAGGCTGTGCCTTTTACTGAAGAGTGGCTTCCATCTGGCCACTCCACCAGAAAGGCCTGATTGGTGGAGTGCTGCAGAGATGATTGTCCTTCTGGAAGGCTCTCCCATCTCCACAGAGGAACTCTGGGGCCCTGTCAGAGTGACCCTTGGGTTCTTGGTCTCCTCCCTGACCTGGCCCTTCTGATAAGGCTCTCCCATCTCCACAGAGGAACTCTGGGGCCCTGTCAGAGTGACCCTTGGGTTCTTGTTCTCCTCCCTGACCTGGCCCTTCTGGAAGGCTCTCCCATCTCCACAGAGGAACTCTGGGGCCCTGTCAGAGTGACCCTTGGGTTCTTGGTCTCCTCCCTGACCAAGGCCCTTTTACCCCGGTTGCTCAGTTTGGCCAGGCGGCCAGCTCTAGGAAGAGTCTTGGTGGTTCCAAACGTGTTCCATTTAAGAATGATGGAGACCACTGTGTTCTTGGGGACCTTCAATGCTGCAGAATGATGGAGACCACTGTGTTCTTGGGGACCCTTCAATGCTGCAGAATGATGGAGGCCACTGTGTTCTTGGGGACCCTTCAATGCTGCAGAATGATGGAGACCACTGTGTTCTTGGGGACTTTCCAATGCTCCTGACATTTTTTGGTACACTATCCCAGATTGGTGCCTCGACACAATCCTGTCTCTGAGCTCAACAGACAATTCCTTCAACCGAATGGCTTGGTTTCAGTTCTGACATGCAGTGGGACCTTATATAGACAAGTGTGTACTTTTCCAAATAATGTTCAATCAATTGAATTTAACACAAGTGGACTCCAATCAAGTTGTAGAAACGTCTCAAGGATGATCAATGGAAACAGGACGCACCTGAGCTCAATTTCGAGTCTCATAGCAAAAGGGTCTGAATACTTATGTAAATAAGGTATTTCTGTTTTTTTATTTTCATAAATTAGCAAACATTTCTAAAAACCTGTTTTTGCTTTGTCATTATGGGGTATTGTGTAGATTGATGAGGAAAACAATGTAATTTAATCCATTTTAGAATAAGGCTGTAATGCAACAAAATGTTGAAAAAGTGAAGGGGTCTGAACACCCTCCAAATGCTTTGTACATAGCAACATGTTTATTTTATGTCCTGAAAAACTCTCCAGTTCTTAACGATTACAAGCATACCCATAACATGATGCAGCCACCACTATGCTTGAAAATATGGAGAGTGGTACCCAGGAATGTGTTGTATTGGATTTGCCCAAAACACCACCATCTACCAATATGTGCCCTTCTTTGCTAAGAATTGGAAAGCCTCCCTGGTCTTTGGTTGAATCTGTTTAAAATTCACTGCTTGACTGAGGGACCTTACAATTATCTGTATGTGTGGGGTACAGCGATGAAGTAGTCATTCAAAAAGTCCATGCAACTTATTAAACAAATTTGTATTCTTGAACTTATTCATACTTACCATAAAGGGGTCGAATACTTATTGATTTGAGACATTTCAGCTTTTCCTTTAAAATAAAATAATAATTTGTAAAAATGTCTAAAAACATAATTTCACTGTGTGTGTGTGTGGGGGGGGGGACAAAAGAAATCGCAAATGTATCAATTTAAATTCAGGCTGAAACACAACAAAATGTGTAAAAGTCAAGGGGTGTGAATATCTCTGAAAGCCTTGTACATAGGGTGAGAGGGTATAGAGTTACATAAAAGGGAAAGAGGACAAAAAGAGAACAAAAGGCTGGACAGAGCGACAAAGGGCCAGTGTATGGAAAGGCGAGAAAAAGATGTGAGGTTGGGGGAGAAAGCGAGAGAAGAGGGTGTTAGCCAAGGGACAAAAATAGGGATGAGACAGTGATATGATGAAGAGATGACAGAAGGTGATACTGAAAGGGGAAGGGTGTAGTCCTGAACTCCTAGAGAGGGAAGGAGCGAGAGATTGAGCTCCATCCGTCTTCACCTCCACCCACACTCATCTAGCACCTACAGGACCAAAGAGCAGTGGGAGGGAAAGCCTTGAGGGAGAGAGCGTGGGGAGAGAAGTTGTCACCACAGATGCACTGATGGTTTATTCAGAATGTAGGGAAGAGAAAAGAGAGCTAAAATATTCATGATAAGCTGGCGGTAAAGACTCCCTTCACACACTGCGATTTCAGGAATGCAGCACACGGAATGTCTCTGCCTCTCCACGCATTCCTGATCCTGACATTCTACCTTAATGTTCAGAGTGGGAGGTGGAGAAAGAGGGAGAGTCCGAGAGAGAGGAAGAGAACAAACTAGTAAGAGATTGAGAGGGAGGGTGTCTATGGAATATTTACATAACAAAAATATAAACACAAATATACAAAAATATAAACGCAACATGCAACCGTTTCAAAGATTTTTACATGACTTGGAATGCAGATATGCATTTGTTGGTCACAGATACCTTAAAACAAATGGGCCACACATTGGGCCTCAGGATATCATCCCAGTATTTCTATGCATTCAAATTGACATTTGCTAAAATGCGATTGTGTTCATTGTCCGTAGCTAATGTCTGCCCATACCATAACCCCACCGCCACCATGGGTTTGTCACAATGTTGACAAACCACTCGCCGACATACACATGGTCCTCGGTTGTGAGGCAGGTTGGACGTACTGCCATATTCTCTAAAACGACGTCGGAGGCAGCTTATGGTAGAGAAATTAACATTAAATTCTCTGGCAAGAGATCATGCTGTTTAATTAGCTTCTTGATATGCCACACCTGTCAGGTGGATGGATTATCTTGGCAAAGGAGAAATGCTCACTAACAGGGATGTAAACTAATTTATTTGAGAAAAAAACATTTGAGAAAAGCTTTTTGTGTGTATGGAACATTTCTGTAATATTTTATTTCAGCTCATGAAACATGGGAAGAACACTTTACATGTTGCGTTTATATTTTTGTTCAGTGTTATTCTTTGCATGTTTTATTATGAGGTGGAGAGTGCGGGTGGGAGAGAGCGATGGAGTGTTCCTTGTAGAGTGTACAGAACACTATAGTAGTTTATTCACAGCACAGAACCTCACATGACTCAGATGAGTGTGTAATTGAATGAGTGGCTGGTATAAAAGGGCCATTCAAGCTGTCAGTCACATTCTACCGGAGGTCATGTGACACCCTGATTGGAAAAGTAGAATGGACCGGTGTTGAACCCGAGACCATAAGTTAACTCACGTGCTGGGGGCGGCAGTTTACTTTTTTTAAAGGTACTTCCAGGCAAGGTTACTCCTCCTGCTACGTGCCCACTTAGCGAAGGCACTAACGCTGTTAAACTAATTTACATTTGAGTAAATGACTATCGCCCCGTAGCACTCACTTCCGTCATCATGAAGTGCTTTGAGAGCAAAGCACTTCATGATGACGGAAGTGAGTTCTACGGGCGATAGTTGTTTAGCTCAGTTACCTTAGCTTTCTTGGGAACAGGAACTATGGTGGCCCTCTTGAAGCATGTGGGAACAGCAGACTGGGATAGGGATTGATTTTGTCCGTAAACACACCAGCCAGCTGGTCTGAGCATGCTCAGGAGGACGTGGCTAGGGATGCCGTCTGGGCCGGCAGCCTTGCGAGGGTTAACACGTTTAACTGTTTTACTCACGTTGGCTGCGGTGAAGGAGAGTATGCAGGTTTTGGTAGCGGGCTGTGTCGTTGGCACTGTTTTGTCCTCAAAGTGAGCGAAGACGTTGTTTAGTTTGTCTTGGAGCAAGACATCAGGGTCCGCGACGGGGCTGGTTTTCTTTTTGTTGTCTTTGCTTAACTGTAGACCCTGCCACATTCCTCTCGTGTCTGAGCCGTTGAACTGCGACTCTACTTTGCCTCTAAAATGATTGCCTTGCGGAGGGAATAGCAACACTGTTTATATTCGGTCATGTTTCCTGGTTGCCTTGCCCTGATTTTAAAACAGTGGTTCACACTTTCAGTTTTGCGCGAATGCTGCCATCAATACACGGTTTCTGGTTGGGGAAGGTTTTAATAGTCGCTGTTGGTACAACATCACTGATGCACTTGCTAATAAACTCGTATTGAATCAGCGTGTACCTCAATGTTGTTGTTCGACGCAATCTGGAACATATCCCAGTCCACGTGATTGAAGCAATCTTGAAGCATGGAATCAGATTGGTCGGACCAGCGTTGAACAGACCTGATCACGGTTTCCTGTTTTTAGTTTCTGTCTATAGGCTGGAAGCAACAACATGGAGTCGTGGTCAGATTTTCCGAAAGGAGGGTGAGGGATGGCTTTGTATGCGTCGCGGAAGTTAGAGTAACAATGATCAAGAATTTTCCCAGGACCGGTCGCGCATTCGATATGCTGATAAAATTTAGGGAGCCTTGTTTTCAGATTAGCCTTGTTAAAATCCCCAGCTACAATAAATGCAGCCTCAGAGGATGTATGGGGAAGCCATATTATTTTTAATTTTTTTAAGTGGGTAGACAATGTCATGCGCACACACTAAAGTAGACTATTTGGAGAAGTTGACGTGCCCAGGCCATAACTAATGCTCAGCAAAAAGAGATCGGAACATGGTAGAGCCTAGCTAATTGAAGAAGCGAGCTAGCCTAGGTTTGTTAGGTCAATTGAAGACGTGAACTAGCGCAGATATGCTAGGCTAATTGGAGAAGTCAGCCTGTGTAGGTATCCTTGGCAAATTGAAGAAGTGAACTAGCGAAGGTATGCTAGGCTAATTTGGAGAAGTCAGTCTGTGTAGATATGCTAGGTTTAATTGGAGTTGTGGATGTGCACAGGGTAAAGTTTAGCTAATCAGAGAGTGCTATGTCTGTGCTAGGATGATAGTTTCAATGGAGAAGGGTAGGTGTGTGTCTGTGCGGCTCGTGAAGCTAATTGGGGAAGGGTGCGCTTGCAGGGCAGTGCAGCCCATTTTCTCCATCACCACGGGAACCTGATAAAAATAATTAGCTGGACGGCATGGGACAGAGGTGCCAGCTGAACACCGGAGCAGGAGAGGATTAGGCACACACAGAGATGAAAAGATAGAATAGCTAACTTTTTGTCTCCCACCTTCCCTTGTTTCTTCTGTCACTCTTGTGTGTGTGTGTGTGTGTGTGTCGGTTTTCTCAGTTTGTTTTGTCATTTTCCCCTCACTCAAAGCTATACATGGGAATAATAAAATCACTGTCCTGCTGAGAAGTAATCTAACTTTCCCCTCACTCTTTCTCTCCTTCCCCTTTTATTCACCATCTCTCTCTCTGCATCTCACCCCATTTTTCTCTCTTCCCACTTTATTTCTTGGTCAGCTTCAGGCGGATCTGTGCATCTTTGCTGCTAAATGATTGAAGTGAATGAAAAAACACATCACCAGGGAGCTGGACCTGTTTAATTTCCTCACTAAGCCCTCAAACTGCAGAGTATATCACAATCATAAGTATGGACATGCGAGGTGGAAACTAAAGGCAGGTTCAGTTCATTCGATGAAATGGACCTCCCCTCATTCACTCTCTCTGCCATTCCCAAAGCCTCTCTCCTCCTTGGGGTGGTCGAGTCAGACGTCCCCATCCCCCCCAATGTTCTGAGTTGTGTGGTGTGCAAACAGACAGATGGTCAAACAGACTGTTCTGTTCCCACTGCAGGGCCTTGGATCTCAGACAATGGGATTCAGTCTCAGCCCAGAGACTGGGAAACCAAACAAAGAAGGGAAAGGGAGAAGACAAGTAGAAGAGGACAAGCAGAACCTATATAGATCACGTGTCAAACTCGTTCCACGGAGGGCCGAGTGTCTGTGGGTTTTCGCTCCTCCCTTTTACTTTGTTTGTTGAACTAAGGTCACTGATTAGAGGAACTTCCCTCACCTGGTTGGAATGAGGTTGACGCCCCTGCTATAGTGTGTCTTTGGCAGTCTTTGACAATAGGATGTTGAAGTTCTATTCTAGACCAACATGGAAGTATTATTTTTCTCCTCCTCTTCTATCCTGCCTCTCTCAGGTACCACATGTCTGGTGGCTCTGCTGTCTGATAAAGAGTTGACGGTGGCGAACGTTGGCGACTCGCGCGGAGTCCTCTGTGACAAAGACGGCAACGCCATCGCCCTGTCACATGATCACAAGCCCTACCAGCTCAAAGAACGCAAGAGGATCAAGAAAGCTGGTAAGCAAAAGAACATGCCTTAATAACTGGTTTAGGATCAGTTCTCTCCAACACTAGCCCTGATCTTAAACATTATAGATGAAACGACACAACTATCCCTGGTTCAGCTGTTATATTGTAGCTATACTGAGGTGTAAACACCAAGCCTCTGCCAAATTAAGATTTTTAAAAATTATAATCAGGAACAGTATCATGACTATTCGCACGACCTTGATCTCAGATTATTATCTTAATGTTTCCTTGATTTCATTATAGCTCTAACCACAGGTAGCCTAGTGGTTAGAGCGATGGGCCAGTAATCGAAAGGTTGGTGGAACGAATCCCCGAGCTGACAAGGTAAAAACTCTGTCATTCTGCCCCTGAACAAGGCAGTTAACCCACTGTTTCCAGGCCGTCATTGTAAATAAGAATTTGTTCAAAACTGACTTGCCTAGTTAAATAAAGGTTACATTTTTTTTTATATATACAGTGGGGCAAAAAAAGTATTTAGTCAGCCACCAATTGTGCAAGTTCTCCCACTTAAAAAGATGAGAGGCCTGTAATTTTCATCATAGGTACACTTCAACTATGACAGACAAAATGAGGGAAAAAAACAGAAAATCACATTGTAGGATTTTTAATGAATTTATTTGCAAATTATGGTGGAAAATAAGTATTTGGTCACCTACAAACAAGCAAGATTTCTGGCTCTCACAGACCTGTAACTTCTTCTTTAAGAGGCTCCTCTGTCCTCCACTCGTTACCTGTATTAATGGCACCTGTTTGAAGTTGTTATCAGTATAAAAGACACCTGTCCACAACCTCAAACAGTCACACTCCAAACTCCACTATGGCCAAGACCAAAGAGCTGTCAAAGGACACCAGAAACAAAATTGTAGACCTGCACCAGGCTGGGAAGACTGAATCTGTAATAGGTAAGCAGCTTGGTTTGAAGAAATCAACTGTGGGAGCAATTATTAGGAAATGGAAGACATACAAGACCACTGATAATCTCCCTCGAACTGGGGCTCCACGCAAGATCTCACCCCGTGGGGTCAAAATGATCACAAGAACGGTGAGCAAAAATCCCAGAACCACACGAGGGGACCTAGTGAATGACCTGCAGAGAGCTGGGACCAAAGTAACAAAGCCTACCATAAGTAACACACTACGCCGCCAGGGACTCAAATCCTGCAGTGCCAGACGTGTCCCCCTGCTTAAGCCAGTACATGTCCAGGCCCGTCTGAAGTTTGCTAGAGAGCATTTGGATGATCCAGAAGAAGATTGGGAGAATGTCATATGGTCAGATGAAACCAAAATACAACTTTTTGGTAAAAACTCAACTCGTCATATTTGGAGGACAAAGAATGCTGAGTTGCATCCAAAGAACACCATACCTACTGTGAAGCATGGGGGTGGAAACATCATGCTTTGGGGCTGTTTTTCTGCAAAGGGACCAGGACGACTGATCCGTGTAAAGGAAAGAATGAATGGGGCCATGTATCGTGAGATTTTGAGTGAAAACCTCCTTCCATCAGCAAGGGCATTGGAGATGAAACGTGGCTGGGTCTTTCAGCATGACAATGATCCCAAACACACCGCCCGGGCAACGAAGGAGTGGCTTCGTAAGAAGCATTTCAAGGTCCCGGAGTGGCCTAGCCAGTCTCCAGATCTCAACCCCATAGAAAATCTTTGGAGGGAGTTGAAAGTCTGTGTTGCCCAGCAACAGCCCCAAAACATCACTGCTCTAGAGGATATCTGCATGGAGGAATGGGCCAAAATACCAGCAACAGTGTGTGAAAACCTTGTGAAGACTTACAGAAAACGTTTGACCTCTGTCATTGCCAACAAAGGGTATTGACCAAATACTTATTTTCCATCATAATTTGCAAATAAATTCATTAAAAATCCTACAATGTGATTTTCTGGATTTTTTTCCCTCATTTTGTCTGTCATAGTTGATTTGTACCCATGATGACAATTACAGGCCTCTCTCATCTTTTTAAGTGGGAGAACTTGCACAATTGGTGGCTGACTAAATACTTTTTTGACCCACTGTATATGAGATCAGGGGAGCCAGTGAGTGAGGAATGGAATGCACTCCATGAAAGCCCCCAAAATGTCTACAGAGCCCATTAGCCTGTGATGTAATTATCATTTTTAAACTGTTTCATATTCTCCTTTATGTGAATGTGATTTTGATTAAATTTAGCCTTCAGTCAGATGAGTAACAAGTCAAGTAGGACACTACTCTTATTGATGGCTGTCCATAGCTCACCATCTACAGGTTGCTGTGGGTAGTGGAGCTCCAAATAAGTAATGACAGCAAATTACACACAAACTGGGTAAGCTAGTTGGCTAGCGGTTTCCAATAACTGACTTAAATAACTGTGTCAGTGGTCATATGTTCACACCAGCTGCCATGACTGTCTACATCTGTTCTGTCATTATTATGACAGGGCTATTTATATAGCCATTATGATGCAGGGTTCAAGTTCAGGGTAACCCCGTTTCCCTCCCGTTGAGTATGGCTTCCAAGTAAAGCCTTTTATCCAGTGTGTTACTCTGATTCCTCTTCATGGGTAATTATCTGATGCTCTGGCAGTGGGAGAGAATACAAACATACAGAAACACGCAGGCAGGGTTGCGCAGACCTCTGTGTGTACTGTTTATTGTTCTGCTTTACTTCAGTATGTGAACTGTCCAATAGAAACCATTCTGTCAGTGAAAAGATGTTAAACCAAAGAAACGTTTGGTGCGCTGATCCATAGATTTAAAAAAATCACCCTCAAAGGCTTGATACTGTTGTTGATAAAGATTCATGGATCTGCTCATGAGCTTAGGAACACAATGCATTTTATCTCTTCATCCCATCTGCTGTTACTAAAAGCCATCGGTTTCTCCTCTCTTGTCCTCTCTCTCCCCATCCTCCCCCCTCCAGGTGGCTTCATCAGTTTCAACGGTTCGTGGCGTGTTCAGGGCATCCTGGCCATGTCTCGCTCGCTGGGCGACTACCCTCTGAAGAACCTGAATGTGGTCATCCCTGACCCTGACATCATGACCTTTGACCTAGATAAGCTGCAGCCAGAGTTTATGATCCTAGCATCAGACGGGCTGTGGGATGCGTTCAGCAACGAGGAGGCCATTCGCTTCATCAAAGAGCGTCTCGACGAACCCCACTTTGGCGCCAAGAGCATCGTCCTGCAGTCTTTCTACCGCGGGTGCCCAGACAACATAACTGTCATGGTGGTCAAGTTTAAAGGTGCCGGTGGCAAGGCCACAGAGCAGTAGACCTACTGATGCATCCAAACGAGAGATCTATATTATATATGTACTGTATGTATATGCACAGGTTTAAGAGAAAAGACAAAACAAGCCCGCAGTTTTTGGAGCGAGAACTGTTTGTATCGAAGATATTTACAGAAATTAGCCGTTCACCACCATAATGCAAACACTAAAACGAACACTTTAAAATTCACTCAGTCCGACAGTCACTTTTTCCCCCCCCTTCAATCTACATAACGTGTCATTTCTGTTTTTAGTTTTTTTAAAGCAGTCATATCCTCCAGGCCCTATACTGAGTCACTGTTTTGCATAAGAGGTACACTGAGATATTGACATCATTTGAAGTCGAGGCAGTAATTTGTACATCTCTGAGAGAACCTTTATCAGCAGATGTCTCATCTGATTGGTGCTTACATACATCAGAGCACCTGTAACTGGGCACCTGTTTGGTTAGCCGGAGGGGCTAAATAGTTTGTATGTTTTAAAGAGAGCTGAGACTAGACCAACTTAACTGTGTTCTCTTCTGTTTTGTCTGGCATGGCCTATTTTTGGGGAGGGCCAATTAAACAGACAATGTGACTGATTGGATTTAAATGGCATTAGGAGATACGTACATGCTCTGCAGTCCTAATCAATGGACTGCTGCATGCGTGAGTGCATCATATCAAATGAGTCTTATAGAAATCACATTCAGTTTGATGATTCACTGTCCCCCCTTGATTTCTAATGTTCTGTCATTCTAAACATTCCATCTTGTTTGTCGGCTCCATAGACCTTAAAACCAGTCAGCTCCCGATCTCCATGTTGATTTTTGACCTGCAGTTGAGTACCCCCCCCCCCCCCAAATGGCTGCACTGAAAATTGCAATTGTATTTTGAAGTTCTGAAGTTCATTGGTACTAAATATAATATTCCTTTCCTCATTCATGCAAACTACTAATGATATCATGTATGCCTGTCTGTCAACAACAATCTGTGTATAACCCTCTGCCCAGAATGCATTTCAATAACTCTAATCCCAGAGTTAACCCTGATCTAGGAATGAGTGGCACTTTTGACAAAAGTTGCACAAATGTTTGCGCCATGCTGTTATTGTGATGTCAGTCTTTTTGAATGAAGTATACAAATACATTTTCACAGGCGCGATGGCATTGTACTGTTTGAATAGTCTATACGTCTTTTATTCTTATCATTGGCAGCCGATTGTCTTTCTGAAGTTGGGTTTAGTTCTATGGTCTCATGCTCCCTCTACATCAGGGTTCTCTGGGGTGGGAGAGTACACAATAAAAAGACCCATGTCACTGCCTGTCATATTGTACAGTTAACTTTTTAAGTTTTTCTGTCAACTGACGGACTCAACGTAATATGAAGCCTTTGAATGAAATATGTACTTGTTGCCTTATTTTTTTAAATACACATTTCCTCATTTGTTGCCAAAACGAACTCCTTGGTTTCTAATTTAACGTTTGACATTACATTCACATCGCATGTAGATATCATCTGTCACGTATATAATACCATCACAGATGTCTCCATGAGACAAGGAAGTGTAACATGAATGTACATGCTGTTCCCATGTTATCCTCCCCCTCCACATCTGCAATGAAGAAAGCAATGCACCAACTCTTTGGTAGATTAACAAAAGCAGTATGTACTAGACTAGAATGTTTTTATGTGCTTTTTCAGTTGTACATTCTTCCAAAATAATGTATGTTACAGAATGTTTGTGGACTTTGTATTTGTTTTTGTTGAATTTAAGAAACTGTAAAAAATAAATCTGTGAATTTTAAGAAAATCAAACGGATGATAACAATAAAAGGATTAATGATCATAATTGTCTTTCGTCTTCATTCATGGGAGAAAAAAACTGATTTTGATTTTGAGAGATCTGCAAATACATATTTCAATGACCATGCTTAATGAGTAGCCTAAAGAAGCCTGATCATGCCACCTGTTGGTTTGTCACCAGCACTTGTTTTGTACGGTATTTTTTTATTGGATTTTGTACGGTAAAATGGGATACATGGTGGTAGATGTTGAAGGTAACACTTTACATTAAGGTGTACTTTAAATTATTTATAATGGGCTTTATGTATTTTATACATTTGTAATTATTTGTTTTATAAATCTAAACTGTTAAAATACATTGTTTTTTGATCTGACAATTTATGTGCCCTGTTTTCAGCATTTTGAACTGCACTATGTATAATGAACAATAATATAAATGCAACATACAACAATTTCCAAGAGTTTGCTAAATTCATAAGCAAATCAGTCAATTTAAATTAATTCGGCTCTAATCTATTGATTTTCCATGACTTGGCAGGAGTGCAGCCATGGGAGGGCAGAGGCCCACCCACTGGGGAGCCAGGCCCAGCCAATCAGAGTGAGTTTTTCTCCACTAAAGAGCTTTATTACAGACAGAAATATCCCCCCTCTGACGATCCCGCAGGTGATCTGGAAGTCCTGGGCTGGTTACATGTGGTCTGCGGTCTTGAGGCCAGTTGGATGTACTGTGAGGTGGCCTATGGTAGAGACATGAACATTCAATTATCTGGCAAAAGCTCTGGTAGACATTCCTGCAGTCAGCATGCCAATTGCACACTCCCTCATCTATGACAAAACTGCACATTTTAGAGTGGCCTTTTATTCCTAGCACAAGGTGCACCTGTGTAATGATCATGCCATTTAATCAGCTTCTTGATATGCCACACTTGTCAGGTGGATGGATTATCTTGACAAAGGATAAAATGCTCACGAACAGGAATGTAAACACATTTGTGCCAACATTTGACTGAAATAAGCTATTTGCGCGTATTAAACATTTCTTGAAACTTTTATTTCAGCTCATGAAACATGAGATCAACACTTTACATGTTGTTCATATTTTTGTTCAGTGTAGATAAATGGGTGTAGCCTTAGCCTATGATATACAATATATATGATTTATTATATGATTTTTACTGGTGATCCTAATCATGACTTTAATGTTTGAACAATAGACCAGCCTATTTATATGGGGGGCTATGAAAGTTCTCATGCTATGCTGCCTGAAATCAACACCCTCAGCAAACTTCGCTAAATGATTTTGTTGTGACGGAGTGCTGGTCTGGCATGTTGTGGCTTCAAAGATACTGTAACTGTATGATGTAACCCATTAACCATAACATACAGGCCAGATGAGTACCCATGACCTACTGGTCTAAAACTGTCACTCTGATGCCATTTCCAGGAGAAGGTCACTCAAGAAGGAACACAGACGCCCCTACGCCCTAAAAAGGACTTTCTGCTGAGTTTGATGGTCTGAAGCAGGTGACTCTCAGCGGTGCAATAGTAATAGAAGACACAGAGACTCTAACCTGAACCATCACCAGCTGAAAGCTGCGTAATGACTTGGGCATCTTACTAAAACGAGGGGCGAGGTCTTGCTGCAACCCTCTGTGTACATAAGCCATTCAGATTTGCACCTTGCCTTTATAAGAGGGGATTAATCACAGCCAGAACTTACAGAGCAGAGCACAAAGTAACTGCAGGCAGGGCAGGGCATTGCTGCACAGAGCTGAGGCAGCAACAATAACACAAGCCAGCCTTCTTCTCCAGACAACAGGGCCTGTGTTTGGGTTGAGCATGGGACTGCATTGGTCTAAGCATGCTCAGCAGGCTCAGGTTGTGATGCTGGGCCTGGACGGCTCAGGGAAGTCCACCCTGCTCTACACGGTCAAGTACAGCGAGTAGAGATGCTGGAGACGGGAGCAAGGGGTCTGGGGTTGGCCATGTGGGACGTGGTAGGCCAGCAGAGGATGAGGCCCCACCGGAAGCACCACTCCCTGGGCACGGAGGTCCTGGTGTTTGTGGTGGACAGCTGGGACCGCAGGCGTCTGGAGGAGGCAAAGGGCTCCATCAGGTAATACTTTTTTATTAATACAATTCAGCCAAATCCTGATGCATGAATGTAAATAAATTACAGGTCATATCCAGTTCTCTTTCTTGTCATATTGGGCCATGTAGTTATTGGGTATAATAATGTGTATACTGATCTTTTCACCCAACAGGTGCTGAGGAGTGGGAGTCTAAAGAGCATTCCTCTGGTGGTGCTGACCATTAAGAAGGACCTCAGCAAGCCCACAGGAGATCACCCACAGATTGGACCTGAGCAGGGTGTGGGAATAAGGACTGGTTTGTCCAGCCGTGCTCTGGGAGGACTGGCTTGGGCCTGGAATGCTTCAGAAGGGCTATCTGTTGAAGACTTCGCTAAAGCAGACTGGGGCGGATATAAATATATTTTTATTTATTTAACCTTTATTTAATTAGGCAAGTCAGTTAAGAATACATTCTTATTTACAATGACAGCCTACCCCGGGGAAAACCCTAACCAGGACGACACTGGGCCAATTGTGCGTCACTCTATGGGACTCACAGCCGGTTGTGATACAACCTGGAATCGAACCAGGGTCTGTAGTGCCGCCTTTAGAACTAAGTTGCAGTGCCTTAGAACGCTGCGACACTCGGGAGGATATAAAGAACACAATAAAATAACCGAAACCCAAAGCCATAACGATGATGACCAAGACAAAAGGACTGGGCTGCAGCTAAAACCAGTGACTAAAAAACTCTGTGGATGGGTATAATAATCTCCCTTGGATTATTTTGTATTCTTCTTCAGGATTATGTTGAGCAGAGTAGGTTAAGATTCAGAATGCCCAGTGTTAGTTCATTCTGACCCACTCATACTTGAATATGGGAATAAGACTCTCCAGAACAAACTTGAGATCACAACGTATCTCACGCTGAAAGCTAGTATTTTGCGCGTTTGCTGATTATTCAAAAGTGTGAATTTCTGCATTTTCTTGTCATTTTTTAAGTATACAGCAGCAGCTACTCTTCCTGGGGTCCAGCAAAATTAAGGCAGTTTATACCATTTTAAAAACATTATAATACATTCACAGATTTCACAACACACTGTGTGCCCTCAGGCCCCTACTCCACCGATACCACATATCTACAGTACTAAATCCATGTGTATGTGTGTGTATAGTGCGTATGTTATCGTGTGTGTGTGTGTATGCATGTGTCTGTGCTTAACTTTGTGTTGCTTCACAGTACCCGCTGTTCCATAAGGTGTCTTTTAATCTGTTTTTTAAATCTAATTTTACTGCTTTGATCAGTTACTTGATGTGGAATAGAGTTGCATGTAGTCATGGCTCTATGTATTAATGTGCGCCTCCCATGGTCTGTTCTGGACTTGAGGACTGTGAAGAGACCTCTTGTGGCATGTCTTGTGGGGTATGGGTGTCCAAGCTGTGTGCCAGTAGTTTAGACAGACAGCTCGGTGCATTCAACATGTCAATACCTCTCAAGTGATGAAGTCAATCTCTCCTCCACTTTGAGCCAGGAGAGATTGACATGCATATGATTAACATTAGCTCTCTGTGTACATCCAAGGGCCAGCCGTGCTGCCCTGTTCTGAGGGCCAGCCGTGCTGCCCTGTTCTGAGCCAATTGCAATTTTCCTAAGTCCTTCTTGTGGCACCTGACCACACGACTGAACAGTAGTCAAGGTGAGACAAAACTAGGGCCTGTAGGACCTGCCTTGTTGACAGCGTTTTTATAGAAGGCAGAGCAGCGCTTTATTATGGACATACTTCTCCTCATCTTAGCTACTGTTTTATCAATATGTTTTGACCATGACAGTTTACAATCCAGGGTTACTCCACACAGTTTAGTCATCTCAATTTCCACATGATTTATTACAAGATTTAGTTGAGGTTTAGGGTTTAGTGAACGTTTTGTCCCAAATACAATGCTTTAAGTTTTAGAAATATTTAGGGCTAACTTATTCCTTGCCACCCACTCTGAAACTAACTTTAACTCGTTGTTAAGTGTCATTTCAGTCGCTGTGGTTTAGAAATTACAAGTTTAGTAAAAGTAGTAATCGGCCTATACCAAATACACTAATTGAGAGATTTCAAAATAGTGTGTAGGAGCTGTGGATTAGAATAATAAATATGTCCCAAAACAGTGCTTCCATAATGGTATGTCCCATACAGTTCAATTGGCTCTGTAACATCCAATTTAGTTTTAGTTCCGTGTTCAACCTTCTAGAATCTACATAAGTGAGACACATCATTATTTTGATAAAACTGGAGAACTTTGCATTTTAACCAACTTGGTACTGCCCTGGAAATATTAATTAAGTGTTCAGCAAATGGACCTGCAGGTATGTTGGCCTATACACTATGAAGCTCACTATAATGCACAACATAGTTGTTTTATGTTGAAAACAACATATTTGATGGTATATATATATATATATTTTTACTTTCGCCAATTATAACGGTCATAGCTAACGTTACCGACTAACGTTAACTTACTGTTGTAATGTTACTAGCTATGTGATTGTAGCCTATTCTGAATGTCCATTCACATTGTTAACGTTAATGTATCAATTGATATAGAAATGCAGTGTACTTTAGTATATCGTATGTTGTCATTGTGTGTAATATTCTAATTATAAAAGATTGTGAAGTTAAATAACACTTTTGACATTTGACATTGGCAGTTGGTGCCTAGCGACATTTATGATTGTTGCCATAGTGATTACTATTGAAAGTTTCAGGCTCCAAAAGGCATTAAAACACAACTTGATATATATTACTGATGGGCACCGACATGGAAGAAGTGTATATCTATATATCAGTATAGGACTAGTAACTATTTAGGCCTAAAGCTCGACCAGAATGGACTCATTGACAGGTCATAACGTTACTCAATCATGAGACTATAGAATAACTTTCATTCCCACTATTTGTAGAATTTATTGATGATAATAATTGGAGATATAGTGTGGTGGTCTGAACTACCACAGCGCAACCTAGTGAGGGTTTAATGGAATGATAACCTATTTCGCAAGACCAATGAGTGAGCAATAAGGGGAATTCCCCACCCTTCCACGCCAGAGCGAGGCTGTGCCTCTACCACCGGCATTCCCAGTATGCACCGCGGACAGACCAGCAAAAAATAGTCCGGTAACTGAAAGGCCTGAGAAAAAAAGAACTTGAAAGGGGTAGCTGCTAGCTAATTAATTTCTAACGGTGTTAAAACATAGCTAAAATTGCTAATATGGCTGACAACGAGAAACTAGACAACCAGCGGCTGAAGAATTTCAAGAACAAGGGTCGCGATTTGGAGGTAAAGTATCTGATTCCGTCGAGGGGTCCCTTTTCATATGCGCTATTTTGTGGCTTGGGGCTGCGTTGTGTGACGTCGTTTGTAATTTTCAGGATCTGGAACTTTGCACCCAGACCAAACCAGGCCTTATCTGATCGTCAAATCAAGTAATTTCTGTCAATCCACCCGACTTTCTGAACCTAAATAAAAGTAACCATCAACACGTTAATCGTCCCATACTAACCAAACTAGCAATGACTTCCAGTTTCATCTAAGCTAGCTAGCTAACTACAGGCCGTGATAGCAAACACGCTGTTCGGGATAGCTAGATTTGCTATTCGACTGTCATCTGAAATGTAGTTAAGTACCTGTGTCAGAGAGCCCACACAGTTTGATGTTGAGGTTTGGAATTGACATACCTAACCACATCTTTTCGGGGGATAATTTCATTAAACGAGATTCGTATCCCTTTCAAACAACGGCGCTAGTCAGCCATCTCAGTGGGTTGGATTAGTTAACGTTAGCTAGCCAGCTATAGTACCACCCCTCCCCGACTAACGTTCTACTTTGCTAGTTAACTAATTTATACGCAATTATCAGATGGTATACATCGTTAGTTATAGCAAAGTAACCAGAATAATGTTGAAACTAGTGGGTACCGTTGGCCAACTTGGCTAACTAACTAATGACCTCAGAAAATTACGCAGTAAGAACCTCAACTATACTAGCTAACGTTAGCTGGTCAGCTAAGTTAGCCACAATACTAAGTTTGTCATAGAACAAACTACGAATATAAAGTTCAAAGTGTCAAATTTAATGGTAAATGTTTACCTCATACTCGTTAGCAGCGTCCTTAACTACAAATCTTTAACTAGTGTAATGGAGCAGGTCTCGATCCCTCGACCTTCTAGCCGAAGTCCAGCGCGCTATCGATTGTGTCCCAAAAGCGCGAAATCCGCGCTTATAAACTCAGGGTCGTTACACTATCTAGTTAGCCAGTACCCGTTGACGGTAGCTAGGTTAGTATCTAATATATATAGTATCTAGTATCTCAAAACAACGGCGGAATTTAGCTGGTCAGGGCCCCTTTACAGGCCTTGGCACACCCATAACGTAAGTTATAAGCATTGTGAGGTAGATGGATGGATAGGCAACAAGTGTAGAGGAGTTTAACATTAGCGTTACATTATACTAACCAGTGTTTTTTTCCCCAAGTTTTGGAACACAACATCGGGAGTCAGTGTATTGGTTGGACTCCCTTAGTTGTAAATCGTTCTGGTGGTTGGCGAAAGAAAATCAGTTTCCTGTCAACAAATGCATATGTATAATCTCTAGGAACTCTATTTATTAGATATATTGTGAAATGTTACCCTCGCTATCAAATAAAAATCTTAATCTAACTTTTGACTGAACTGCAATATTCATGCTGTGTGTGTGGTCTAATGTCAGCTCACTGTCTCACTAAACAGTAATATGGTGCTGTTCAGACAAAAGTTGGATTCAGACGTTTATTTGATAGTGAGGGACACATTTCACTTTTACATCTGGTATGTAGAGTTCCTAGAAATTATGCACGTGCATTTGTTGACAGGGAATGCTTTTTTTTTTTGTGAAGCAGGCTATATTGTGGTAGGGTTATTTTACACTCCGGGAGTCCAACCAATACAGACTCCTGATGTGTCCCAAACCTAGTTTGCACCCCATCTGTAACGGTCTGGAGGAGGAGGGCGCCACACCAACACCCAAGGCTTCTTCAACTTTGAAACATTTTCAGTTCAAACTAGTGGAAGCAACATGATTATAGGCAAGGGAAACAGATGATAGAGGAACACCTATACTAGCTAGGCCTATATGTTATTGTGTTTCAGCTAGATGGTCAGGAAATCGTGTTGTCTTTGTATCCTGTTTAACAAGAAGTGCCTGCCTCTTTTTAATTAAGTAATATGACTAGTTAACGGCAGAGGCATTGTTTGCGGTGGGAACAAGCATATTGCTTGAATAACAACTAATGTGCATGACTAGGTTAAATCACACCAAGACATGATAAAGTGCTGAACTGTCTCCCACTTCACCGTGGAGAGGGAATATAAGAATTTTCTAAGAAGGAAATGGGTAGTGCCCTTCTAGACCGAAGGAAGAATTTAACTTAATCCGATCATGACAAATGGCCAAAGGCCAGTATGTGATGACAGCAAATTACTTAATGGGGCCTTGTCAAAAATGTAATGCCTGTCAATCAGGTGCTTGAAAATGGTCCCTTGTATTACCACCCAATATTAACATGAACCATAACATACAAAACACCAGCCCTGGAGCAGTTCAGATCTGTGGTAAGTCAGTCTATGTAAATTGTGTCAGTGTCCTAATGTGAGTGTGAGCTGGTGATTTCAGGCATTGGTATGGCAGGCTGCTTCTATCACTGTGCCATCCATGGCTGTGGATGGAAACTAATGAAATCCGACTCTGAACAGCTCTAGGCATGAGTACACCGGATGCAGTCATCTCATCATATTGGGAGGATAAACATCTGATTTATGTTTTGGGCTTGGTTTGTGGAAGAATCAACAAACAATCAGGCACACAGTGTATATTTGGACTAATGTGTGCGTTTCCTCCCCTATAGACGATGAGAAGACAGAGGACGGAGGTGGTGGTGGAACTCCGCAAGGTAATCATTCACTTTCTTTCCTTTAATCTGTCAGGCAAGATACAAATGCATTTCAGTCAGGTAATCGAAGATGAGTTTAAAGGGATACTTCGGGATTTTGGCATTGTGGCCCTTTAACTGCTTCCCAAGAGTCCGATGAACTTGTGGATACCATTTTTATGTCTGTCTCCTGTGTGAAGGTAGTTTTACGAGCCAATGCTAACTAGTGTTCGCGCAATGACCTGAAGTCGATGGGTATCTGCTAGCATCCCGAAGTATCCGTTTAAAATTCCTGTTTAATAGTTGAGCCTGTTGCCATGCTGATACATGTATGTTAAGACGGCTGTCTTTCCCTGCTCTATGCAGAACAAAAGGGACGAGCACCTTCTGAAGAGGAGAAACGTGCCCCACGAGGACATCTGTGAGGACTCTGATGCAGACGGAGACTTCAGATCGGTACGTGGCTCTGTTCAAATACTTTGAAAAAGCATCTTTCTGTCCTTCCTTGAAGTAATGACTGATGGGGATTGAGGTCTATGTTAAGACTGAGTTCCTTGAACTGTTAGCTAAAGATATCCACATGTAGTCCTAATCAAATGGGGGGGGGCCTTTTGCCGTTGCAGTAAAAAAAAATATATATATAGGATGAATATCGACTAATGTTTTTATTTTATTTTTTGTAACGATTTGTGACATACAAAGTTTTATCCATTGACGTTCCTCGGGGACTGGTTAGTGTCTCCATAGATTCTGACTTATTTTTCCCGGTCAGGACTGCCTCTTAAGGCCTGACTAATTACCCTGAGGTGTGGCCACAGTGCAAACAAACACATGACAATACCCCTGGTCATGTTTGGCAAAATAAAATTGTTCCCTAACCAAGTACCTACTTTTATTTTGCAGCAAAACACCTCTCTTGAAGCAATAGTACAAGTAAGTGCATCTCACTTCCATGTTTGAAAAAGGTCTTAGACACTGATTTCCTTCCCATGTATGTGATCCCCTGTGTGCTGTTGTTGCAGAATGCCACCAGTGATAACCAGGGAGTTCAGCTGAGTGCCGTGCAGGCTGCAAGGTAGGAACTCTATCCTCCTATACCCGGCTCTGCTGGTTGCTATGGTGATTCACACTCAAACATGGTTCCAAAAACCATCTCTAGAATGTTGTGCAGTTAATTGTTTCATGGTTTCCGGTGAGCATGCTGACTTAGTTCTGTGTCATTGTCACCGGTTTTGTGTAATCGTTGTGCGATTGTATTGCTATGTCGTATCTGTACTCAACAGCACCTGTGTTGCGCAACAGCTCAATGTCTACATTTCACATTCCTGTATTTTGTGTCTGTGTTTCAGTGTGTTTTGAGTATCTTAAGTGCAAACGTGTGAAATAATAACTTTTTCTCCCTGCAGGAAGCTGTTGTCTAGTGACCGTAACCCTCCCATAGATGACTTGATCAAGTCTGGCATTCTGCCCATCCTGGTGCACTGTCTGGACAGAGATGACAAGTAAGCAGGGCTTTACTTTGTTATAGATATTCTGTCTTACATAACACAACGGTGGTTGTGACCTAAGCATTGCTGCAGTGAATGTAAGCTAAGCATCACTGCACTGAGAACAGATCTTTTCAGATGATGATGAAAGTGCAAATGTCAGGATTTTCCCGAATCAGGTGTGAAGATTGTCAAAGCCCTTGTATTACCATAACAACCCTTTCCATTTCTTGTTTCATCACTCTTTGTGTCTTCCTCTCCCCTCTTCCTCTCTACCCCTTTTTTCTTTCTACCGCATCTTACTCCTGCCTCCAGTCCATCTCTACAGTTTGAAGCTGCCTGGGCTTTGACCAACATTGCCTCAGGAACCTCAGAGCAGACCCAGGCAGTGGTCCAGTCCAGTAAGTACCAGCTCTCAACCTCTGCGCTACCACTGCCAGCACTCTCTGGGGGCTAGGTGGGATTTTCGATCGTCATGCCTACCAAGTCTTGGATTTGTTGGTTATGTTACCCTGAGAAGTAGATTATTTGTGGTCTTTGGTGATTGAGTTAGCTATTGAATATTGAGAGTATTTCCTCTCCTGCAGATGCTGTGCCACTGTTCCTTAGGCTGCTGCACTCTCCTCACCAGAACGTGTGTGAACAGGCGGTCTGGGCCCTGGGCAACATCATAGGTGAGTCTGGATCCTTCACTATGGGACATTAACAATGGAGGCTGATTTTTAGGAATGGCTCAGGGATTCTCTGATGTTTGTCTCGAGGCATTATCGGTGAGTGTTAGACACCGTCTGTTCTGTGTCTGTTCGTAGGCGACGGCCCCCAGTGCAGGGACTATGTGATCAGTCTTGGCGTGGTGAAGCCCCTGCTGTCCTTCATCAGCCCCTCTATCCCCATCACCTTCCTCCGTAACGTCACCTGGGTCATGGTCAACCTCTGCCGCCACAAGGACCCACCGCCACCCATGGAGACCATCCAGGAGGTAAGAGAGGGAGTGTGTGTGCCACCTGAGTTATGGTCAATCTGTCCTGGCAAAATTACCTGAGGACACTGTCCAGGAGTTACTGACTCTGTTTGTTTGTCTCTGAATCTCTGTCGGTCAGTATGTTGTTGAATCTGAGCATTATTTACAGTAGTGTACAGTGTCTGTGTGTGCCCCTGGGGTATATGTATTCATCTGTCTGTCCTCCTGCTGTACATTCCTGTTTCCTGCCAATGTCACTCTCCCCTCATGTGAGAGATGGAGGAATTGATCAGTAGTTGGCTGGTTGTCAGTGGGATGAATGGAGGGAGGGAGAGAGCAGGATTAGTCGGTACCCAGCAGGTGTGCTCCTAAGCTGGGGAAATGAGGGCTGATTTAGTGCTCAGAGAGGCATGTCTGTGGAAGAGGCACCACTGCTGAATAATACTGGACCATGTCTCTAAACTGCCATAAGCCCCTTAGAAAAAAGGCGTGGGAAATTGGGATCCTTAACCGAAAACAATCGCAGTGCAGTTATCACAAAACATTATTTTCAGTGTTATAGCCTAACTAGATGATGGGCTATAAAGGCTCTCCCCTTTGACCTCCTCCCTCCGCTGACCTCACTCAAGCCATGAACTTTCTCAACCTTCAGTTTTTTGTCCATCGATCAACTCATGATGATTAATTATGTTGTTTTTAAATTGCTTGTTTTGTTGTTGCTTTAAATCCGTTTGAGATTTCTGTATGTACTCAATCACGCTATATACGTTTTTAATAAAGTTAAGTTGTGTAATTTGAAGGTAGACTCTGTGATATGAAGTAGATGCAGAAAGTAAACAGCAGAGTGGGTCAATTTTAGCTTGAGGCTCAACTTCTCCACTGTTTTGGTGCCTGAGCTACCACCCTGTGAATGGCGTGAAGTGCACCCACACAGATACTGTGTGTGGCTGTCAGAGAGCGAAGTGTTCCATCTCAATATCCTAATCTATTCAGTGATGATTTACTGAAGTTGCGAGACATGGCAAGCCCCAAACATTGTGAGATACAGCTTGCTGATAGATGGGCCTAGTGCATGGTTCTGACTCTGTCTGCCTGTTGGCTGACCTGCCTAAACTGTGCCCCTCGCCTTTCTTTCCGTCCCTCGCCAGCTCTTGTTTGTGTCCTCGGAAATACAGCAACTAATAAGTCTCCGCCGTTCCAAAAATACTGAATCTTAGGAGTCGATTTCCTAGTGGAATCTAATCTTGACACTCGGAAATGGGAGTCGGAATCAATTATTTTGGAGTTGACTCGCCACCACTACGTCGTCATCGTTAACAGTTGGGAAAATGTCAGAGAAAGGCAAGCAACAGCAGTTGAAGTCAGAAGTTTACATACACTTAGGTTGGAGTCATTAACTTGTTTTTCAACCACTCCACAAATTTATTGTTAACAAACTATAGTTTTGGCAAGTCGGTTAGGACATCTACATTGTACATGACACAAGTAATTTTTCCAACAATTGTTTACAGACAGATTATTTCACTTACAATTCACTGTATCACAATTCCAGTGGGTCAGAAGTTTACATACACTAAGTTAACATGGCTTTAGAAGCTTCTGATAGGCTAATTGACATAGTTTGAGTCAATTGGAGGTGTACCTATGGATATATTTCAAGACCTACCTTCAAACTCAGTGCCTCTTTGCTTGACATCATGGTAAAATCAAAAGAAACCAGCCCAAAAATTGTAGACCTCCACAAGTCTGGTTCATCCTTGGGAGCAATTTCCAAATGCCTGAATGTACCACGTTCATCTGTACAAACAATAGTACGCAAGTATAAACACCATGGAACCATGCAGCTGTCATACCGCTCAGGAAGGAGACTCGTTCTGTCTCCTAGAGATGAACGTACTTTGGTGCAAAAAGTGCAAATCAATCCCAGAACAACAGCAAAGGATCTTGTGAAGATGCTGGAGGAAACAGGTACAAAAGTATCTATGTCCACAGTAAAACGAGTCCTATATCAACATAACCTGAAAGGCCGCTCAGCAAGGAAGAAGCCACTGCTCCAAAACCGCCATAAAAAAAGCGAGACTACGGTTTGCAACTGCACACGGGGACAAAGATTGTACTTTTTGGAGAACTGTCCTCTGGTCTGATGAAACAAAAATATAATTGTTTGTCCATAATGACCATCGTTATGTTTGGTGGGAAAGGGTGAGTCTTGCAAGCTGAAGAACACACATCCCAACTGTGAAGCGTGGGGGTGGCAGCATCATGTTGTGGGAGTGCTTTGCTGCAGGAGGGACTGGTGCACTTCACAAAATAGATGGCATAGTGAGGATGGAAAATTATGTGGATATATTGAAGCAACATCTCAAGACATCAGTCATGAAGTTAAAGCTTGGTCGCAAATGGGTCTTCCAAATGGACAATGACCCCAAGCATACTTCCAAAGTTGTAGCAAAAAGGTCAACAAAGTCATGGTATTGGAGTGGCCATCACAAAGCCCTGACCTCAATCCTATAGAAAATTTGTGGGCAGAACTGAAAAAGCATGTGCGAGCAAGGAGGCCTACAAACCTTACTCAGTTACACCAGCTCTGTCGGGAGGAATGGGCCAAAATTCACCCAACTTATTGCGGGAAGCTTGTGGAAGGCTACCCAAAACATTTGACCCAAGTTAAACAATTTAAAGGCAATGCTACCAAATACTAATTGAAGGTATGTAAACTTCTGACCCACTGGGAATGTGATGAAAGAAATAAAAGTTGAAATAAATCATTCTCTGCTATTATTCTGACATTTCACATTCTTAAAATGAAGTGGTGATCCTAAGACCTTTTTACTAGGATTAAATGTCAGGAATTGTGAAACTGGGTTTAAATGTATTTGGCTAAGGTGTATGTAAACTTCCAACTTTGACAAGTTAAATGAGAAGTGAAGGCCAACTTTCTGAGAGGTACAGTAATGGTAGTACAGGTGCAATGCTAACCATCTGAAGGGGATGCTCTGAAAACCGTTGCTGGCAGCAGCACAGCCGCATTGTGAATTCACAGGGCTGTTTTAAAAATTGTCCAGTTGTCACATCCATAGTGGGAATATCCTATTCCTGTCATGTTGTTGGCACCTCCCTCATTGACCATCTTGCTCTCTCCCTCGTTTTTTCTCTCTCAGATTCTTCCAGCTCTCTGTGTGCTGATCCACCACACTGATGTTAATGTGAGTATTCCTGATTCCATGATGGTATCCAGAAAGGGACAACCTGAATAGTAAAACATTGACATTGATAATATTGATGTTTTTTCCCTCCCCATTTAATAGCCACAAACAGATATTGGTATATGATCCATGTGTTGATGAATGAGAGTGAATATTTGGTTTTTGGGACCTTTGACCCCTGTAGATCCTGGTGGACACGGTGTGGGCTCTGTCCTACCTGACGGACGCTGGCAACGAGCAGATTCAGATGGTCATCGACTCGGGCATCGTTCCCAACCTGGTGCCCCTGCTTAGCCACCAGGAGGTCAAAGTCCAGGTACGGAGACACAGATGCTAGTGGGCCACAGATTTAGGATCAGCTTAGCCCCCCCAAATCCCATCATTAACTACAAAACTGTCCGTAGATCAGAATCTAGGAGCAGCTTCATCCTACTCAGTGGGGCTCAGGAAGACTGATGCACACCAAATGGAATGGTTGCTTTTGTAAGGACTGAGCCTTTGCCCTACCATAGCTGTTTTTACAGATGTGATGGAATCAGATGGGTGTGTAAGCAATATGGAGGTGGCTTCTCTATGCTCATTCGAATGATGGGTAGAGCATCCTATTACTTATCCATATCAGTTTCCTTCAGGTCTGCAAACACTGACGGTCGTGGCTAGGGGTGGTCAAGTACTTGGATACCTGTGCACTGTGGTGGCAAGATAAAGTTATGTTTGGGGGGAAGGGCAAGTGTTAGGAAAAGAGCTCTTGTCCTGAGCTGCGGTGTTTTGACTGGAGACCGATTCCTGTCTGGCCTGTTGGGGGTGGGGGGGTGTAAGACAGTTCCTATGGTGCAGTAGGTAAGTTGGCCCTAGATGATACTGCTCAGGACTTGAATGGGTCTTACTCCTGGCCCTGATCCCCAGTCTGGTGCTTACTGTGCTGATATTCATACTCAAGTCATTATTTGGGTGGCGGTTGCATTTATTGGTTGGTTTACTTACTGTAGTTAGTTGCATGAATGTTCATTGATGCTTGGAGTTGTTTGTATTGACTTATGTGAAACTTCGATTGTGTGTTTCTCTAGACTGCTGCTCTGCGGGCAGTGGGCAACATAGTGACTGGAACAGATGAACAGACCCAGGTGGTGCTCAACTGTGACGCCCTGGGACACTTCCCCTCTCTCCTCACACACCCCAAGGAGAAGATCAACAAGGTAACACACACTGTAAAACATCCACTCCGCACTGCTTCACCTTGCCACAGCATAGCAGGTGTGTCAGTGGGACTGATCATGCTAGACGTGATGATATCAGAGACATGGTGCTAGTGTGAATGCTATATGAATCACGGTGAATGGGGATACAACTATTAGTTAGGTACTCGCATCATGGAAGACCTGGATCAAGAAGCTGATGGAAATTGCAGTTTAAGTAGATTTTGGGGTGGTCTGGGATAGTGGGTAGAGTATGAGATGTGAGTGCGTGTGTGTAGTATTTCTGGGTGGAGGATAGTGGGCGTTGAAGACCCATGGGTCTCTGCTGATATCGGAGTGCATCTGAGGCCTGTCACTCAGAGGTCCCTCCCTCAGTGACTGAGCCAATGATTAGGGCCTCACGACCGCCCCTGCCCCGCCTCCAGCACCCCTCAGCTCTGAGCAGGCCCCTGGAGTCTGATCTAGCTCAGTCCGCACTCCTTTGAATTCCACATGGGAACTAATCACCATGTCTGCAGTCCTCCTGACACATGCACACACTGACTGCTTATTCAGTCTCTGTAAGCCCTGGCTCATCACACAACACTTGAAGGAGTAGTCAGACTGAGTACTGCTGTTCTCCCATCCTGCAGGAGGCAGTGTGGTTCCTGTCCAACATCACAGCAGGCAACCAGCAGCAGGTGCAGGCCGTCATCGACGCCAACCTGGTACCCATGATCATCCACCTTCTGGACAAGGTCTGTTTCATCACTTTCACGGCTTCATTCATCACTTCATCAGTGCTTTCTGTCACACAAAATGACAAATTAATACAAATGTTTTTGCAGGGAGACTTTGGAACACAGAAAGAAGCAGCCTGGGCCATCAGCAACCTGACAATTAGCGGGAGGAAGGACCAGGTGAGCTCAACTGAGGCCTACCTGCTTTACCACATACACCTCACCTGTCATCTAGACATACACTCAAATTGCCACTTTGTAAAAATGTATTTTGTAAACCCTAAAGCTGACCCTTCTCCGGTCCTGTAGGTGGCGTACCTGATCCAGCAGCAGGTGATCCCTCCCTTCTGTAACCTGCTGACAGTGAAGGATGCTCAGGTGGTGCAGGTGGTCCTGGACGGACTCAGCAACATCCTCAAGATGGCCGACGACGAGGCCGAGACCATCGCCAACCTCATCGAGGAGTGTGGAGGTGAGTGCCCAGCCCACAGTTACCTTTCAAACATAAACAGTAGGTAGGAACAATTATGTTGAAGTATAGTGTTTGTATCTCAGTGGCTGTGTAGATTTGACTTGAACCATCTCTTTCCTGCCCCTCAGGTCTGGAGAAGGTAGAGCAGCTCCAGAATCATGAGAATGAAGACATCTATAAACTGGCGTATGAAATTATTGATCAGTTCTTCTCATCTGATGATGTAAGTCAGTTCACTGATATGGTCATGTTTTGGTTGGGGAAGGTACTGCATACTCCATTGTGGGGAATGTCTTATTGGTATAGATGATTAACTTATTGTCTGATGTTCAGATTGACGAAGACTCCAGCCTGGTTCCGGAGGCGATCCAGGGGGGAACGTACGGCTTCAATTCCTCCACCAACGTGCCAACAGAGGGGTTCCAGTTCTAGAAGGCATCTCGGGAGTCTGGAGTTTTGTTCGCGATGCAGCACTCTGTTCAACATAAAACAAATTAGGAGAAAAAGAGAGCGAAAGAGTGTGAGAGAAATTAGATCCATTGTGCTTGGCTCGTGGGATCCGTGGCTGCATCTTATCTGAGAAAATGTGTGGATTTCGTTTGGCATTCCGGGGGAACCAGCCCAAATGAAGTTTGAGATGGCGAGTGGGTGCGAGTGAGTGAGTGGCTACATGTTGCAAAAAAACAAACATCTACATCGAATGCGTTGAGACATGCCAAGTAACTTCCATGTTATTGGAGCTGTCGACTAAAACGGAAAACTACTACAATGACAACAAAAATGCGGTGTCAGCCCGGGGAGAACCAAATACATCAAAATCAAGAAATTGAGGCAACAAATCACAAAAACACAAAAGGAAAACCAACAAAACAAGCATAAGATGAACCATATGACAATTCTGCGGTCCTCCGACCGGAGGGGGCACCACCTGTGCGCCCATCCCCAAATCGGCCACGCCATCAGACGTGTGTGAATGGACCCATTGTGTATGAATGTCTGGACTCAGTGCTGAGGAGCCAGGTTCATCTCCTCCAACCAGAGGCCCTCGATGGGGCGTCTCCCCCCCGCGGAGGTGGGCAGGGCCAGAGTCCAGCTGCGCTTGTGCAAGAGAATGGACGAGTGGTGTGTGTGCGTGTCTGGAGAGTGCAAGAAGACTGGATGTGAACGCATGCAGAGAGAAACTAAATACATAAGAGTAACAAAACCGAGAAGCGCAAACGAAGGAAAATACCAGAAGAAATTCTGCCTTAAGAGGCAGATACAAATCCCTGAAAAGAAGAACTTTGGAAATGAAAGAAGAAAAAAAAGACATCATCATAAGGGTTTTGATTGTTAAGTTAGTATTAATTAACACTGGACAATACTTTTGGCAGGTGGAGCAGTGGGTGCATTTTATTCAGATGCATTTGGTGGCTTTTCTTTTTGCATCCAGTGTACAATTTTATTTTTTTCCCTGCTTTTACTTTAATTGCTTATGGTGATAAGGATCATATTCCACCTTCCCACAATAACCATACCTTTGCACCAGATATGGGTTTGATGCTGTGAAATTCTGACATGACTATTGTCAACCAAATGACTTATATACTCCCCTAGCATGATTTCATGTTTTTTCTTTCTCTTGAAGCAAAAATCACTGCTTTGCAGTATTGTTGCCATAGCTTTGAGCTTTGACTTAACATAAGGGGGAATGAAAAATGGCAGTTATGTAACACCGATTCATAACCTTTGCATGTACTAAACTATAGCACAGTTAATTAAAACTTTTTTTGTTTCTTTAGGCTGTGTACACAGTGTCATTTAAAAAAAATTGTAAACTGTGCTGTTTTAAATGTTATACATGTCTCCCCCTCCTACTGACCTAAATTTCTGATTTGAAGATTAATCTGAACAGTTTTGCACATGTACTGCAGAGTGAGGCCTGAAGTTGTTCAAAAGGTGTGGTTAGACTCTCGAAATCATACCTGCTAACACCAACAATATGCATCATCCAACCACAATCTTTGTTTTATATTCAGTTGTAGCCATGATCAACTCATGTTGAGCCATTTTAGTGAATGAGAAACATTTTTTTTAAGGGGGGCAATAATTGTTCTGCCTCGATGTTGGGGAAAGGTAAGTATCAGCGATTGGACCCCCTAGCCTCGACAAGTTGTCTCAATGATACATGTTGAGCCTTATTCCTTAATCTAAAACTCATGAACAAGTTTGCAGTACCTCTCCCCTCTTTACCATTTAGGTGCACCATCTTCCCCTTAGGTTTTTTTTTTTTTTAGCAGCAGCATTCCTTGTTAGCAAAAATGTGGTTTCAAAAGAAATGGAATGGAAGAAGTTGGTTATCCTGTTGAGTTGGATCTACAGGCTAGGTTGTCTTCAAGAAAATAAATAGTGAAACCTACAGGTATGGTCTGTCATTTTGTGTTGTTGCCTTTGATATTTCATTGAGGATCAGCATTTGCAGCATTTCAATATCTTTGTCAAAAATAAACGTCCTTAATGCAGTGCTATGGTGAAAGAAGTTAAGCATTAGTGTATATATTTTACTACAAACATCTCATCTACCCAGACCCGCATTCTCACACCATCCCTAAGGCCTGCATTATTTTGCCACTTGCTCAAATTGTATCAATTAGTTTCTCGGTCGCTCATGCTATTCAAAATAAAATAGATTTTCCATTGTGTTAATGATGGCGGATTGATTTCTACATTTTTAGTGTACGTTTTCTCAAGATTAGGATCGTAAAGCCATTGGGTAATTCGCATGCGCACTGAGATACTATAGTCAGGGACCAAACCGAGGACGGAACGGTATCTTCCCCACGTATTCGCGAAGTCCGGGCATCGGTGAGTGTTTTAAAATTACATACTGTACTTTGTGAAAGTATCTAAGTTTGAAACCGTTTTGAGTTTGATTAAAAATGCACAGTAACCTCGTTGAAACGCAGCCCAAATAACCAGCGGTGTCAGGCAGATATACTGGTACGCTGGAAACACTACATTTTTAACTGCTTTTTTTTCTGATAACTAGTTCTTTGCATCCGCCGTGGAGGCCAGTTTCATATTATCACCATATGTCTCAGCTGCTTGCCGTAGTTGGAAGTAATCACGAAAAAACCTTCCTTATTTTAGGGCATTTTTAACAATGCCAGCTCCTATTAGTTATATTGAGCACCGTGGCACCAACTCCTTCGGAACGTTCTATTCCCAGTTTATTGTTCTACGTCACAATGTCTGCTTTGCTATTGTTGGCAATGAGACCTGCCCACGTTGGTAGTTCAAATGTAAACACATTTCCTCGTGCAACTTTGAGATCCCATTGTTTTACTATAGGGAAATGTGTCTCTTTTGCCAAATCTCGCTTGGGATTTTTTGAAGTCGGACACCATTTTTAATCAGCATAATTTATTTCTAATTAAAGTTTGTCAGCGTACTCTTGCTGTCATCGATCGCTCGACCAGAAATAGTCAAGTTGACATTTTTTCCCTACCTCGATATGCAGACATAAGCACACTTGGTACCATCAAGGTGAGGGTGTTGACTTTCTACACGAGTTATTTTTCAGTTTCGTCCAAAGAACAGATTGGAGTGGTAAAATAATGTATACATTATTTGTTGCTATTTAGGGCGAAATGGAATTCTAAGCGTCACTTCAGGCAAAACAGATCGTTCGATTCCACTCATTTGCCATCGGCTCGCGCTAGTGTTCCAGTTTAGCTAACGTTCTTTTGCCATTTTTCGGCCTTGGGCGAATTTTGACTCGGTTTTATTTTCCTGCCTATACTGGCATCACTGTTTTATTCCAAAAGCAAATACTTCCGGCAGCGTTTTTAAAGTGTCTCAATGCTTTTTTATTTTAAGATATTATTTATGCCAGAAATATTGGGAGTGTGAACGAAGTCCATGTTATAGGCTGCTATGTCTATTGTCAACAGTGCCGCACAAATAGGAAGTTAACACCTGTAGCCCACATTTCGTGATAAATCCAAATTAATCAACACCTTTAAGCGAAATATTCTAGACCTGGTCAGACCGCCATGATATTATTTCAACTAGAATAGTGTTACTCAGATGTTGGGCAGCATCGCGTGAGCGGTGCAATCTAACCTGAGGTGCCATTTGAACAAACTGCTCTTGTACAATTAGTTTAGTGCAACCTGCCACCAAAATGAATAGGCTCTTCAAACCCCCACAGTATCAATGTAATACAGTACTAGCAGTCTTGATCTCTGGTAGCTGGAGCTTTTACTGTTTCCTAGATTTATTTGTTACATTTCAGGCAATTGCACTACACCAGCCCAACCGACTGCATTATACTGTAGTTGGGAAACCTGTCCCAGGAAAACCACTCTTTAGTCATTTTGTAACCAGGGCTGGCATAAGGCATAACCTGTAGTAATCCTGTCCGAATATCACACAGGCACCCAGGACACATGCCCAGGGGCCCTGACCTGCACTGGGCCGCCATTGACTTAGTCACTCAGTCAAGGCAAAATGTGTAGAATTGCAGGAAATTCTTTAAAACGGCAACATAAAAAAAAAATCACTCTGCCCCATGGCAAACCATGTAGAATTTCATGAAATGTGTTAACTGCTACATTTTCTCTCCACCCCATGGCAAAAATGTGTAGGACATTAACATGGTAAGAATCAGGACCCCCAAGCAGCCCTGTATATTGCATCCCCATTTGAATGAATTATTGTCCTGGAACAATTCTCACGTGGGTCTGTGTTGTTCATCTCAGTCAACCAGCCTTATTCATTATATGCAAGTGCCAATAATTGTAGTGCCCTACAAACCGATACATGGGTTAGGCCGAGACAGTAGAAACTGAAGATCATCCAGTCAGACTGAAATAGCTTCTAGCTGTGAGGTGGGAGTCATCCGGTGTGAAGTCGTCATCCACCGCTATTCAGGTTTGGAGGTACGGGTTTGACAGTCATTTTAATATGCTAGTTGGCCACAGAAGTACCAACCACTTAACTTTGCAAATTGTCATGAAGCGACTCCACATTTTTATTTAACTAGGCAAGTCAGTTAAGATCAAAATATTTACAATGACGGCCTACCAAAAGGCTGCCTGCGGGTATTAAAAATAGCATGACAGTAACACATGACATGGAAGCAGCACAAAACATGGTACAAATATTATTGGGCACAGACAACAGCACAAAGGGCAAGGTGGAGACAATGCATCACATGAAGCAGCCACAACTGTCAGTAAGAGTGTCCATAATTGAGTCTTAATGTAGAGATGGTGATAAAACTGTCCAGTTTAAGTTTTTTTGTAGCTTGTTCTAGCTGCAGCGAAATGAAGAGTGACCAAGGGATGCGTGTGCTTTGGGGACCTTTAACAGGATGTGACTGGCAGAATGGGTGTTGTATGTGGAAGATGAGGGCTGAGTGAGGCCTAAGAGGGTTTTTATAAATAAGCATCACCAGTGGGTCTTGCGACCGGTATACAGAGAACCAGTTTACAGAGGAGTGCAGTGATGTGTCCTATAAGGAGCATTGGTGGAAAATCTGATGGCCGAATGGTAAAGAACACCTAAAGAACCAAACGCTCACTCCTCAATTAGTTTACACATATCAAGCCAAGTGAGGTTGGAGTCTGTCAGGACAACACAAACCTTTGAACTTCTGTCTTGATTTAGAATACTCAAGTGTTGTTTGCTTCTCCAATTACAGGCTAAACGATGCATTGAATTGCAAGGGAAGAAACAAGGTGCACACAAGAAAATGGCGTACGCAGAGCCTCATTGTGCCATCACCTCAGCATGGATAACCTAGAGGGGGACCTGTTCAGTGTGCTATTCCCTCAACGCTGATCCTCGGGGCCTGCCCTGCTCCCACACCTTCTGTAAGTCCTGCCTGGCCATCTACTCCATCTGGCGTCTGCTGCGGCTCCCACTCAAGTGCCCTAACTGCCAGTGTGGTAGAGCTACCACCGAGTGTTGACGCATTGCCCAAAAATGTCTCTCTCCACGCCATCATTGAGAAGGAAACCATTTGTTTAATACGTTTTTGAGCTTATGCCCCGATGGGACAATGACCTATCTTTACAGTGTACAGTATAATAAGTGGTATATCATTTATTTCATTCCCATCCTTACCTGTCAGTTCCAGAAGGACAGCCACCCAAGGCCCCCTCCTGCCCTGTGCACCACCGACAGCCCCTCAACGTCTGTGTCCAGGACCGCCAGCTCATCCGTGGCGTCTGCCTAACAGTGGGCCAGCACCAGGGAAACCCCATCGATGACCTGCAGGCAGCCTTTATCAGGAAGAGGCAGGCGCCTGCTCACCTGCTGGCGAGGCTCTCAGACCACCGCCGGGCAGAGGTGATTTACCAGTAATAATGGATTTAATGCATTTGACCAATTAAACATTTTGTAGTCTTCTGGATAGTTTACCTGAAGTGTTATTTCCTGAAGGTGTGAGCTGGGGGAGCAGGATAAGGCCAGCTGGGAGGGCCTAGTGAGGCAGGACCGGCAGGCCGTGGAACAGTACTTCCAGGGGCTGGAGCTTGCCAGGAAGAAAGGCTTTCATGGGGGCCTTGGACACCGCAAGCGTGGAGGTGTCTCTGGCCTACGATCCACTCATTGAGAAACTAAAGGAGCTGCAGGTAAGGATAGCCTGGGTCGGTGTTGCCTGGGTCACCAGGCAGAGGTGATTTACCAGTTTATTTCAAATAACATTTTATTTGTCACATGCGTCGAACCTTGAAGTTCTTACAAGCCCTTAACCAACAATGCAGTTCAAGAAATAGTGAAGAAAATATTTAGTAAATAAATGAAAGTCGAATCAAAAAGTAACAAGAAAATTACATAACAGGTATTACAGACTCTGTCAGGGACAGGTTAAAAATAGAGAAGACACTTGCCAGTTGGTCAGCGCATGCTCGGAGTACATATCCTGGTAATCCATCTGGCCCCGCAGCTTTGTGAATGTTCACCTGTTTAAGGGTCTTGCTCACATCAGCTACCGAGTGTGATCACAGTCGTATGGAACAGCTGGTGCTCTCATGCATGCTTCAGTGTCGCTTGCCTTGAAGCAAGCATAGAAGGTATTGAGCTCGTCTGGTAGGCTTGCGTCACTGGGCAGCTCGCGGCTGGGTTTCTCTTTGTAGTCGGTAATAGTTTAAGCCTTTCCACATCCGACAAGCGTCAGAGCCGGTGTAGTAGGATTCAATTTTAGGCCTGTATTGACGGTTTGTCTGAGGACATGGTGGGATTTCATAAGCGGCAGCTCTAGCCTTTAGCTCAATACGGATGTTGCCTGTAAAATATATGGCTTCTGGTTGGGATATGTATATACGGTCCCTATGGGGACGACGTCGTTGATGCACTTATTGATGAAGTCGATTACTGAGGTGGTATACTCAATGCCATTGAATGAATCCCGGAACATATTCCAGTCTGTGCTAGCAAAACATTCCTGTAGCGTAGTATCCACGTCACTGGTACTCCCTGCTTTAGTTTTAGCTTGTAAGCAGGAATCAGGAGGATAGAATTATGGTGAGATTTGCCAAATGGAGGGTGAGCTTTGTATCCTTTTGTGTGTGGATTAAAGGTGGTCTAGAGTTTGTTTTCCTCTAGTTGCACATGTGACATGCTGGTAGAAATTAGGTCAAATGGATTTAAGTTTGCGGTCCCCGGCCACTAGGAGTGCCACTTCTGGATGAGCATTTTCTTGTGTGCTTAAAGCCTTTATACAGCTCGTTGAGTGCGGTCTCAGTGCCAGCATCGATTTGTGTTGGTAAATAGATGGCTACGAATAATATAGATGAGAACTCTTGGTAGATAGTGTGGTCTACAGCTTATCATGAGGTATTCTACCTCAGGCAAGTAATACATCGAGACTTTGTTAATGTTAGACATCACGGATCAGCAGATAGACACCCCCCACCCCTCATCTTACCAGGCGTAACTGCTCTGTCCTGCCGATGCACGGAGAAGCCAGCCAGCTTTATATTATGCGTGTCGTCGTTCAGCCACGTCTCGGTGAAACTTAAGATATAGTTAATGTCCCGTTGTTAGGAGTCTTAATCGTAGATCGTCCAGTTAGTTTTCAAATGATTGCACGTTGGCCAATAATACGGAGGGTAGTGGTGGTTTACCTACTCTTGGCGCATTCTTATAAAGCACCCCACCCTCCCCCTTTTCCTCAATCCTTTATTCACATGGATGACAAGATTTAGGCCTCGTCAACAAAGCAGTTAATCCTTCAGGTCAGACACATTGAAGAAAAAAATCTTTCACCAGATCGACGTGAGTAAACGTGGTTCCGATGTCCAGAAGCTCCTCCCGGTCATAGACAGTAGCAGCAACATTATGTACAAAATGAGTTGCGGAAAAAAACGAACAAACAGTTGGTTAGGAGCCCGTAAAAACAGCAGACATCCCCTCTGGCACCATTATCACTTACCAGTAATTACCTGTAATAATGGATTTAATGCTTCTGACCAATTTACCATTTTGTAGTCTTCTGGATAGTTTACCTGAAGGTGTGTGAGCTGGGGGAGCAGTAAAGGCCAGCTGTGAGGGCCTAGTGAGGCAGGGCCGGCAGGCTGTGGAACAGTACTTCCATGGTCTGGAGCTGGTGCTTGCCATAAATAGTCTTTCATGGAGGCCCTGGACAACGCAAGTGTGGTGGTGTTTCTGGCCTACGATCCACTCATCCACAAAGGCTGGAGCTGCAGGTAAGTATAGCCTGGGTCAGTGTTATCCTGTTGGGGGAGCATCTCTGGGCTTCTCCCTGCTGTCCAAGCTCAGTCAGCTGGTACACGGCCTAAGTAGCGAACTGACCGCCTCACTATGGGAGACCGCAGGCTTCCTGTACGCACAGACAGTGGAGGTGCAGCTCTTTCTTCTCCACACTGAGGGAGAACACATCCTTCAAGCTCATGACAAAGACACCTGGGTCTTCACTTCAGGAAGGTGATGTAAGGTTACACTCCTTTGGTTTGGAATTAATGCTAACTGTGCCTAGTGATTGGAGCTTTCCTGATGCAGCAGGATACAGTTGACAGAACATACAGGCTTTACTTCTGGAACTAACCCTGACCCCAGCTAAAGCTCATCACAGGAAGATACTGCCTCATGTACCACAAAGTAAAAACCAAACTTTTCAAAAATACCAAAATGCATTCAGCAGATTGGAAGCTGTTATATTTAACCATAAACCTTAAAAGGTACAGCTTTTTCAAAGACATTCTATAACTCTACATGTAGTATACTGTAATAAATAATACTACAGGGCTGACATTTAACTCCAGCTATTTAACCTTCACCAGAAAAGCCTTCTGTTAAATCAAGTCAACTACAATGTGTACTTCAAAATATTTCTTACAATCTCGTGATACCTCTCAATTAAATTAATGGGAAGACAGGACAAGTCTCCATCTCAGGATGAGTGGTGTGTTGCTCCAGAGACATCCCAATTGTAGTGCACTTAGTATGTAAACTTCTGACTCCACACCTTAGCCAAATACATTTAAACTCCGTTATTCACAATGCCTGACATTTAATCCTAGTAAAAATTCATTTTTAGGTCAGTTAGGATCACCACTTTATTTCAAGAATAATAGTGATTCATTTCAGCTTTTATTTCTTTCATCACATTCCCATTGGGTCAGAAGTTTACATACACTGAATTAGTATTTAGTAGCATTGCCTTTAAATTGTTTAACTTGGGTCAAATGTTTTGGGTAGCCTTCCACAATAAGTTGGGGGAATTTTGGCCCATTCCCCCTGACAGAGCTGGTGTAACAGGTTTGTAGGCCTCCTTGCTCAGAAAAGCTTTTTCAGTTCTGCCCACAAATATTCTGTAGGATTGAGGTCAGGGCTTTGTGATGGCCACTCCAATACCATGACTTTGTTGTCCTTAAGCCATTCTGCCACAACTTTGGAAGTATGCTTAGGGACATTGTCCATTTGGAAGACCCATTTGCGACCAAGCTGTAACTTCCTGACTGTCTTGAGATGTTGCTTCAATATATCCACATGATTGTCCTTCCTCGTGTCATCCATTTTGTTAAGTGCACCAGTCCCTCCTGTAGCAAAGCACCCCCACAACATGCTGCCACCCCCGTGCTTCACGGTTGGGATGGTGTTCTTTGGCTTGCAAGCCTCCCCCTTTTTCCTCCAAACATAACGATGGTCAAACAGTTCTATTTTTGTTTCATCAGACCAGAGGACATTTCTCCAAAAAGTATGAGCTTTGTCCCCATGTGCAGTTGTAACCCGTAGTCTGGCTTTTTTTTATGGCAGTTTTGGAGATGTGGCTTCTTCCTTGCTGAGCAACATTTCAGGTTGTCAATATCGGACTCGTTTTACTGTGGATATAGATACTTTTGTACCGGTTTCTCCACCATCTTCACAATGTCCTGTTCTGGGATTGATTTGCACCAAAGTACGTTCATCACTAGGAGACAGAACGCATCTCCTTCCTGAGCGGTATGACGGCCCCATGGTGCTTATACAGATGAACATGGTACCTTCAGGCGTTTGGAAATTGCTCCCAAGGATGAACCAGACTTGGAGGGCAAATTGAGGTCTTGGCCGATTTTCCCCACGATGTCAAGCAAATAGGCACTGAGTTTGAAGGTAGGCCTTGAAATGACTCAAATGTCAATTAGTCTATCAGAAGCTTCTAAAGCCATGACATTTCTGGAATTTTCCAAGCTGTTTAGAGGCACAGTGAACTTAGTGTATGTAAACTTCAACTGGAATTGTGAATTAATCAGTTAACAATTGTTGGAAAAAATTACTTGTTATGCACAAAGTAGATTGCCAAAACATTTGTGGAGTGGTTGTAAAACAAGTTGTTCAGTACGTTTTTTGCATAAGCAGTGCTTGCTAGAATAGTCAGAGGCATGAAATCCATATCAATTATCACTCAGCTCCTCACTGATGAACATAGCCAGTCTTCAGTGTTTTTACCTAAATGATGAAGACCAGCAGCTCATTGTGATAGTACTTCCCCACAAGTTTTCCAGTGCAAGATGTCCAATTTAGGGTTATAGTATTCAAAGACAGGTGATAAAATATTTATTAGCTTCATCAGTAAAATAGACTGACATAAGAATAGATTAAAGCCATGGTTTTATATACATGGTGTGAAAGAACAGTAAACGTAGAGACCTATATTTAACATTTCTATGTCTTACTAGGAGTGGCTCAGGGGGGAAACCAGAGTCACTGCTGTTCTAAGCTGAGATTGTCTGTTTGAAGACAATGGTTTTCGAGTTGATTCCCCCACTCTTGGTGGTGTTGTGGGTTTTGTAGATGCCGATCAGACGGTCAGCAATATCAAACATGTTGTTCCTCAGGGAGATGAACTGAGCATTCTTGGTTTGCCCCTGTAGGGAAATAAATTAACATTCAATCAATGGGAAGTCAAAGGCTGTAAATCTCAAGTATCACATTTTTTACGAGCTTATGTGAGTCAAGCTCTTTTAAACAGTGGCCTGGGAAGAATTAACCACCAACCGCCGTGACACGAGTAAACAATGGACCAACATGCAGCCAACAGAGGGCTTTGCAAAACGGGTGATTTCTCACAATGGGGTGTACACCTTACCATAGCGCCTTCAATAAGCTCCCATTATACAATACTAACGATTAACACAGATGAGCTTGACCCCATGTCCCTCACTAAGTCAAGCACAGGAGTAAAATGGCAAATACTATTCAAAGCTGTTTCACGTGGAATAGAGTTCCCATGAACTGCTGTGTGTGCAATGAAACTCACAAATGTAACAGGCCACGATGGAGACATTCTTGAAGTCCAGGGCTGCATTAATCTCATCCATGAAGTAGAGGGGCGTGGGCTTGAAGTGGTGCAGAGCAAACACCAGGGCCAGAGAGCTCAGGGTCTTCTCTCCTCCAGACAGGTTGAAAACCTTCTTCCAGCTCTTCTTAGGGGGACGCACACTGTGGCCATGGACAGAGAGAAGAGAATGAGCCAGAGTCATTCATAGATTTAATGAATACAGCAATAAAACAATGAAATTAGAAGGGGATATTGGGTTGGGGCTAGGTACGTTTTGATGATAAAATTCACACGATTGAAAGACCTATCCAGAGCTGTCTTCACAAATCATAGATGTCAAACAGCCGGTTGGGCTAAAGTGTCTGCTGACCTGAACATGATGCCCTCAGAGAAGGGGTCCAGGCTGTTGACTAGCTCCAGCTCAGCGTCACCCCCTAGTGTCAGCATCTGGTAGTTCTCCTTCAGCTTGTTGGTGATGTTGAAGCCAGCCATGAACTCGTTGAGCCTCTGCTTGCGCAGGTCCTCACATCCACGCTTAAAGTTGTCTCTCTGATCTCATCCAGCTCAGGTACAGTTCCTCCTACAGAGAGACATGACCCACAATGACTACCTTCTCTTAGAGGGAAATAAACTTGAGAGAGTGCAGACGAGAGTAAAAACAGGGTGTCAAGGTGCTTGATTAGACCTAGAGAGAGCTGGGTGTGTACCTTCTTTTTGTACTCTGCGATGGCTCCCAGGTTGGGCTTCATCTGGGCACAGCGGGCCTGCATCAGGGAGATCTGGTTGGTGATAACGCCAGGCCCCTTGGTGGCCACCAGGTCATCCTCAATGGCGTGAAGGGAGAGCTTAGAGGCCTGGGGAGGACAGGACTCAGATGGTCAGTCCTAGCTGACAGCTACTTTGAGGGAAAATGTTCTTACTATGACAGCTAGGTGGGACAACCACATATAAATCTTAAGATGAATGGAACTGCTAAGTCGCTCTGGATAAGAGTATCTGCTCAATGACTAAAATTAAATATCAGAGAAGAGGAAAAATATTTAAGTCGGATGATACTGTTCCCCATGTAATGCATAGAACACTGATGCACTGTAACTAGCTGAGTGTTTGGTTGACCTCTAAGACACAACGAAGCATGCATGAATCTCACATGCACATAACACCCACCTCTCTCCGCCAGTGTTTGATCTTGTTGGTGTGTTCGGTGATGGAGGTGTCCATCTGCTCCACCCGAAGTCAGACGCTGAGGGACTCTTCCTGTAGAGCGTGCTCCGGCAGTGCCGCCTCCCTCTGCACCTCCGGCAGTGCCGCCTCCCTCTGCACCTCCGGCAGTGCCGCCTCCCGCCGCACCTCCGGCAGTGCCGCCTCCAGCCGCACCTCCGGCAGTGCCGCCTCCAGCCTCTTCTTAGTCTCCTCCAGGCGACTCACACTTCTTCAGGTTACTGTGGAGGAGAGCAGCAGCCATCAGCTGGGGCTTATCTGAGCTTTTCCCAAATAACAACCAGAAGCCTTTTCCAGATGGGAGCTGTGTATGTGTGAGAGAGAGAGCACGTGTATAAACACTTACCACCCTGCGGTCTTGATGGCTACCTGGGCCTTTGATGGCTGAGGAGCAGTCGTCCAGCTCCTTGTTGACCTTGTCCTGCTGGGCCTTCAGCTTGTGACTTGATGTCCACAATGAGGGTGTGGAGCCTCTCCACCTTCCCTGCCTTACTGGAAGCTGCCTCAGTCAGAGCGCGAGAAAAGAGACAAAGGGGGGAAAGAGGAAGTTATATATATGAGAAAGGAGCAGGGTTAAGCCTCATAAGTCAAGTGTGTATTAGGGGTGTACCAAAGACTCGGACAAAACCACTATCGTAACGGATCTAGAGATCTCCCCGTCACTTAGTGTGGAGAAGGGTGCAACTGCAGCCTGCAATTCGGTGCGTTCCGCCTTCACCTTTCCCCCCTAGCTAGCACACAGTGTTGCCCCAGACGGTTGTGTCCTGGAGAATCCGGCGGTAGGCTGTGTCCTGGAGAATCCGGCGGTAGGCTGTGTCCTGGAGAATCCGGCGGTAGGCTGTGTCCTGGAGAATCCGGCGGTAGGCTGTGTCCTGGAGAATCCGGCGGTAGGCTGTGTCCTGGAGAATCCGGCGGTAGGCTGTGTCCTGGAGAATCCGGCGGTAGGCTGTGTCCTGGAGAATCCGGCGGTAGGCTGTGTCCTGGAGAATCCGGCGGTAGGCTGTGTCCTGGAGAATCCGGCGGTAGGCTGTGTCCTGGAGAATCCGGCGGTAGGCTGTGTCCTGGAGAATCCGGTAGGCTGTGTCCTGGAGAATCCGGCGGTAGGCTGTGTCCTGGAGAATCCGGCGGTAGGCTGTGTCCTGGAGAATCCGGCGGTAGGCTGTGTCCTGGAGAATCCGGCGGTAGGCTGTGTCCTGGAGAATCCGGCGGTAGGCTGTGTCCTGGAGAATCCGGCGGTAGGCTGTGTCCTGGAGAATCCGGCGGTAGGCTGTGTCCTGGAGAATCCGGCGGTAGGCTGTGTCCTGGAGAATCCGGCGGTAGGCTGTGTCCTGGAGAATCCGGCGGTAGGCTGTGTCCTGGAGAATCCGGCGGTAGGCTGTGTCCTTCGCCCCCGCCTGGTTCTCTGGTACACAGCAGGTGACGCACAGTGTCGCCTGCTGTGCTAGCTGGGGGCGACCGGTAGGCAGTGTCCTTTGCAGACGCAGGAATGCCCACATGCAGGAACACCTGAAATTGCAGGCTGCAGTTGCACACTACTGAAAGTGTGAAGCGCTGGGCGCTCTAAATAACTAAATTGGCAGGGTGTAGGTTGAGCCGTAAGTGTCAGGAGAGAAGTTTTGCTCTTCTCGTAAGTGAAACAATATATGGGGCAAGCAATTTACCTAAATCTGTGTCTGGAATAAACGCAGTAGCCAGCCATGCATTATTTATTTTTCATTTAATAGGACTAAGTAAATCAATCATGTGCATTTTCAGCTGTTGGGCTCATTTCTTTGATTTTATTTAAAAATAAAATTACACTTTTATTTAACCAGGTAAGCTAGCTGAGAAAAAGTTCTCATTTGCAACTGCGACTTGGCCAAGATAAAGCATAGCAGTTCGACACACAACACAGATTTACACGTGGAATGAACAAACCAGTCAATAATACAGTAGAAAAAAGAAAACAAAGTCTATATACAGTGAGTGCAAATTACGTCAAATAAGTGAGTTAAGGCAATAAATAAACCATGGTGGCGAAGTAATTACAATATGGCAATTAAACACTGGAATGGTAGATGTGCAAAAGATGGATGTGCAAGTAGAGATACTGTGGTGCAAAAGGAGCTAAATAAATAAATACAGTATGGGGATGAGGTAGATAGATGGGCTGTATACAGATGGGCTATGAACAGGTGCAGTGATCTGTGAGCTGCTCCGACAGCTGGTTCTTAAAGCTAGTGAAGGAGATGGGAATCTCCAGCTTCAGTGATTTTTGCAGTTCGTTAGTCAGTGGAAGCAGATAACTGGAAGGAAAGGCAACCAAATGAGGAATTGGCTTTGGAGATGACCAGTGAGATATACCTGCTGAGCACGTGCTACGAGTGGGTGTTGCTATGGTGACCAGTGAGCTGAGATAAGGCGGGGCTTTACCTAGCAGAGACTTGTAGATAACCTGTAGTCAGTGGGTTTGGCGACGAATATGAATAGAGGGCCAGCCAACGAGAGCGTATTGGTCGCAGTGGTGAGTAATGTATGGGGCTTTGGTGGCAAAACAGATGGCACTGTGATAGACTACATCCAGTTTGCTGAGTAGTGTTGGAGACTATTTTATAGATGACATTACCGAAGTCAAGGATCGGTAGGATGGTCAGTTTTACGAGGGTATGTTTGGCAGCATGAGTGAAGGAAGCTTTGTTGCGAAATAGGAAGCGGATTCTAGATTTAATTTTTGATTGGAGATGCTTAATGTGAGTCTGGAAGGAGAGTTTACAGTCTAGCCAGACACCTAGGTATTTGTAGTTATCCACGTATTCTAAGTCAGAGCTGTCCAGAGTAGTGATGCTGGATGGGCGGGCAGGTGCCGGCAATGATCGGTTGAAAAGCATGCATTTAGTTTTTTTGCGTTTAAGAGCAGTTAAGAGGCTACGGAAGGAGAGTTGTATGGCATTGAAGCTCATCTGGGGGTTAATTAACACAGTGTCCAAAGAAGGGCCAGAAGTATACAGAATGGTGTCGTCTGCGTACAGGTGTTTCAGTGAATCACCAGCAGCAAGAGCGACATCATTGATGTATACAGAGAAGAGAGTCGGCCAGAGAATTGAACCCTGTGGCACCCCCATAGACTGCCAGAGGTCCGGACAACAGGCCCTCCGATTTTACACACTGAACTCTATCAGAGAAGTAGTTGGTGAACCAGGTGAGGCAATTATTTGAGAAACCAAAGCTGTTGAGTCTGCCAATAAGAATGTGGTGATTGACAAGAGTCAAAAGCCTTGGCCAGGTCAATGAATACAGCTGCACAGTAATGTCTCTTATCGATGGAGGTTATGATATCGTTAAGGACCTTGAGCGTGGCTGAGGTGCACCCATGACCAGCTCGGAAACAAGATTGCATAGCGGAGAAGGTACGATGTGATTCAAAATGGTCAGTAATCTGTTTGTTGACTTGGCTTTCGAAGACCTTAGAGATGCAGGGTAGGATAGATATAGGTCTGTGGCAGTTTGGGTCTAGAGTGTCTCCCCCTTTGAAGAAGGCGATGACCGCGGCAGCTTTCCAATCTTTGGGAATCTCAGACGATACGAGAGGTTGAACAGGCTAGTAATAAGGGTTGCAACAATTTCGGTAGATAATTTTAGAAAGAGAGGGTCCAGATTGTCTAGCCCGGCTGATTTGTAGGGGTCCAGATTTTGCAGCTCTTTCAGAACATCAGCTATCTGGATATGGGTAAGGAGAAATGGTGGGGGCTTGGGCGGGTTGCTGTGGAGGGTGCCGGGCAGTTGGTAGGGGAAGCCAGGTGGAAAGCATGGCCAGCCGTAGATAAATGCTTATTGAAATTCTCAATTATAGTGGATTTGTCAGTTGTAACAGTGTTTCCTAGCCTCAGAGCAGTGGGTAGCTGGGAGGAGGTGCTCTTATTCTCCATGGACTAGAGTGTCCCAGAACCTTTTTGAGTTTGTACTGCAGGATGCAAATTTCTGTTTAAAAAAGCTAGCCTTAGCTTTCCTAACTGCCTGTGTATATTGGTTCCTAACTTCCCTGAAAAGTTGCACTTCACGGGGGCTATTCGATGCTAATGTAGAACGCCACAGGATGTTCTTGTGCTGGTCAAGGGCAGACAGGTCTGGAGTGAACCAAGGGCTATATCTATTCCTGGTTCTACATTTTTTGAATGGGGCATGCCTATTTAAGATGGTAAGGCACTTTTAAAGAATAACCAGGCATCCTCTACTGTCGGGATGAGGTCAATGTCATTCCAGGATACCCCGGCCAGGTCGATTAGAAAGGCCTGCTCGCAGAAGTGTTTTAGGGAGCGTTTGACAGTGATGAGGGGTGGTCGTTTGCCCATTACGGATGCAGGCAACGAGGCAGTGATCGCTGAGATCTTGGTTGAAAACAGCAGAGGTGTATTTGGAGGGTGAGTTAGTTAGGATGATATCTATAAGGGTGCCCGTGTTTACGGATTTGGGGTTATATCTGGTAGGTTCATTGATAAATTGTGTGAGATTGAGGGCATCAAGCTTAGATTGTAGGATGGCCGGGGTGTTATGCATGTCCCAGTTTAGGTCACCTAGCAGCACAAGCTCAGAAGATAGCTGGGGGGCAATCAAATCACATATGGTGTCGAGGGCACAGCTGGGGGCAGAGGGTGGTCTATAGCAAGCGGCAACAGTGAGAGACTTGTTTCTGGAAAGCTTAATTTTTTTAGAAGTAGAAGCTCAAATTGTTTGGGTACAGACCTGGATAGTAAGACAGAACTCTGCAGGTTATCTTTGCAGTAAATTGCAACACCGCCCCCTTTGGCAGTTCTATCTTGTCGGAAAATGTTATAGTTAGGAATCGAAATTAAGGTTTTTGGTGGTCTTCCTAAGCCAGGATTCAGACACGGCTAGGACATCCGGATTGGTGGAGTGTGCTAGAGCAGTGAATAAAACAAACTTAGGGAGGAGGCTTCTAATGTTAACATGCTTTTACAGTTGCAGAAGTCAACAATGAGAGAGCCTGGGGGATGGGAATGGAGGTAGACACTACAGGGCCTGGATTAACCTCTACATCACCAGAGGAACAGAGGAGTAGGATAAGGGTACGGCTAAAGGCTAACAGAACTGGACGCCTAGTACGTTCATAAGAGTAAAAGGAGCAGATTTCTGGCCACGGTAGAATATATTCCAGGCATAATGTACAGACAAATGTATAGTAGGATGTGAATACAGTGGGGGTAAACCTATGCATATAGTGATAATGAAAGAGATTGTCTCTAGAAATAGCATTTAAACCAGGTGATGTCACTGCGTGTGTGGGAGGTGGAACTAAATTGTTAGCCGAGGCATGTTGAGCAGTGCTAGAGGCTCTACAGTGAAATAAAATACAGAACAGCAATCGACACGGCATGGTGACGTTAGGGAAAGGCATGCGTAGCCGGGTGATCATACAAGTCCAGTGCGTGGCTTCAGGCGGCTAGCAGGCTAACAGAAAGGCCTTAAGAGGGATGACGCGACGGAGGAAAGTCTGTTGTGGCCCCCCTCGTGCAGTTACATCAGCGGACGGATCAGCAGGGCTCCATGTGGTAAACCAGGCCAATTGGCAAAATATATATAGTAGCCAAAGAAATATGTCAGAAGGGCCTCTTAAGCCAGCAGTCCAATGTGCTTTAGATAGCTAGCGGCTGTGCCTTCAGGGGTCGTTAGCTGCTATAATTCCAGGTGAAAAAAAAAATAATTGGTTCAGAGCTTGCAGTAGGAATCCGGAGATATGGAGAAGAATAAGTCCGACTAGCTCTGGTTTGAGTCGCGCTGTACAGACTGGCGAGAGTTGTCCGGGATAAAGGTAGCTGATGACCGCTAGCAAAGGATAGCCGACTGCTAGCTAGTGGCTTCGGAATATATATACGATGGGCCTCGTAAGCCAATAGTCCGTTGGTATTCTAGACAGCTAGCATTCAGGGGACGTTAGCTGCGAAAGTCAGAAGGTGAGAAGGTTCAGAGCTTGCAATAGGAACCCGGGGATATGGAGAGAAAAATAGGTCCGGTATGCTCTGGTTGAATGGCGTTGTACAAACTGGCCAGAGCTTTCCGAGCTAGAGGTTAGCTGATGACCGTTAGCTGGCTGGTTTATGTTGGAGAGATTCCAGTAATAGAGGCAAAGAAAAATACTTTAGAGAAAAAGCAGGTCCACACCACATTGGGCGAGGCGGGTTGCAGGAGAGTATTTTGAAGTAAGGGTTTACAAAAATATAAAAAGATATGCAAAGAAAAATATATATACATGGGACACGACAAGACGAAGGACAAATGCGTCTGACTGCTACGCCATCTTGGAATCGACAAGACAATATGTGAGCAAGTGAGCAGAGCAGTGCACTTGAGGTATAGGCTTTACCGGCATTTAAAGCGATTACGAGTATCAAGTGTGACAAAACGGATACAATTACAAGTAGGCCTAGATCGGCACACCCCTAGTTGTATGTACCAGTTGTCTCCGCAGCAAGCCCATGAGGGAGAATGCCTAGTGAAGTCAGACTCGGGTTCACTGTAGCAAAGCTCAAATTGAGCCAGATCATTGTCCTGAAGACTGTCATTTCTAGAGTGTAGCCTGCAATTTCTAAGTGATTTCACTTCATGTTACATTTGGGGTTGAAAGTTCACCTTTCTGGAAGTCCTTCAGGGTCTTCTCCAACTGTTTCTGTTTGTTCTTGTTGGGGTTAGCAGCCAGGACATTGTCATCTAGCTCTTTAATTTGAGGCTTCAGGTGAGCCTCCTGCTCTGCCAAGCTCTGAGAAGAAACACACAGTCAAGCACAACCTCACCCGCAATCACAAGCCTCAAGTGTTGTAGTACTCGAGTCCTAATTTTCATTACTCGTGGCTCGACCATTGGTGACTCGGACTTGTACTCAATAATCAGAATATTAGCAGCATTGGGTTCTCAGAGCGGCGAGGGTTTGGTTGTCTAGCAGTGGGAAGGACACACGACACCGGCACAGCCTACATCAGCTGGTGAACTGCGGGGGAGCAAACTGATTGTGGGCGACAGGCAGGCTCCACCTCCAATCTTAGGCTACACATTGCACAAGTGACTCTTGCTTCCCCGTAATCACCAGTCACCATTTAGCTTTGCCTGTTTAACAAACAAACTGCTTTACAAAAATGAAAACAGTAGTATTGAGTTTAAAAGTCAAGTCTTTCCCCCTTGCATCCCATGGCCAGGCTCTGACAAGTCTCCCTTTACTAGATGTCAACAGTCTTTAGAACCTTGTTTGATGCTTCTACTGTGAAGTGGGAGCAAATGAGAGGGGAATGAGTCAGAGGTCTGCCAGAGAGACATGAGTTGACCACGCGCATTCACGTGATAGTTAGCTTGAGTTCCATTGCAATTCTACAGACAAAGGAATTCTCCGGTTGGAACATTGAAGATTTATGTTAAAAATCATCCTAAAGATTGATTCTATATATCGTTTGACGTGTTTCTACGGACTGTAATGGAACTTTTTGACTTTGTCTGCACCTAGTGATCGCACGTCACGAATTTGGACTACTGGGCTGAACGTGCGAACAAAAAGGAGGTATTTGGACAAATTATGGACTTTATCGGAAAAAATCAAGCATTTGTGGAACTGGGATTCCTGGGAGTGCATTCTGATGCAGATCAAAGGTAAGTGAATATTTATAATGCTATTTCTGACTTCTGTTGTCTACACAACATGGCGGATATCTGTTTGGGTTGTTTTGGTCTGAGCGCTGTACTCAGATTATTGCATGGTGTGCTTTTTCAGTAAAGCTTTTTTGAAATCTGACACAGCGGTTGCATCAAGGAGAAGTGTATCTATAATTCCATGCATAATAGTTGTATCTTTTATCAATGTTTATTATGACTATTTCTGTAAATTGATGTGGCTCTCTGCAAAAATCACCGGATGTTTTGGAACTACTTAACGCGCCAATGTATACTGAGATGTTTTGATATAAATATGAACTTTATCGAACAAAACATACATTTATTGTGTAACATGAAGTCCTATGAATGTCATCTGATGAAGATCGAAGGTTAGTGATTCATTTCTCTTTCTGCTTTTTGTGACTCCTCTCTTTGGCTGGAAAAATGGCTGTGTTTTTCTGTGACTAGGCACTCACCTAACAATCGTTTGGTTTGCGGTCGTCTTAAAGCCTTTTTGAAATCTGACACTATGGTGGGATCAACAAGAAGTGTATCTTTAAAATGGTGTAAAATACTTGTATGTTTGAGGAATTTTACTTATGGGATTTCTGTTTTGAATTTGGCGCCCTGCACTTTCACTGGCTGTTGTCATATCGATCCCGTTAGCGGGATCTCAGCCCAAAGAGGTTAAAATAAAATTTGTGAGCCTGTGTATGAAGGACAATAGCTACATTGGCTATTGCAGGTAATTATGACCATTGGGAAATAGTTGTTGCTGTGTAGATGGTAGACATAATCCAAACCAAATCAATAGAGGGGTGAATCTAGAAAGACTAACATCGAGACAGCAAGCCAGCATTATGAGAAAGCCAAAAAATACATTCAGCTTTACCTAAACAAGTCTGATGAACAAGAATTACACCAACATCAAATACATTTCATATCTGTATACTGTGTGTTACCTGCATGTTGTTGGTGTATTTCTCCAGGGTGTTCTTCATGTCTAAGCTGCTGTAAGAGTCTCTGGACTTTCTCCTCCAGCTGCAGCTTCCACTTCTGGCAGCCCTGCAGCTGCACCACCTTCTCAATCAGCTTGCTCTCCATACAGTCCAGCTGACGCATAAAAATAAGACAGTAGGTCATTAACCATTGCAGAGCTTAAAGTGAGCCATAACAGTGATTGGAGGCCAGAGAAAGCTCTAGAAGAGTGTCCAGAAGACCTCTCACCTCCTGCTGGGTGACCTCAGTGCCGATGGAGGAGCCCATCCTGCCCCGCATCACTCTCCCCCTCTCCCGTCTCAGGCACCATGACTGGAGGTAGAGCATAGTGTCAGACATGTCATCCATATTGACACTGAGAAGAGATGAGCTCCCGCTCGGTCTACCCACCAGCCATCTCTATGATCTGTCCCTGCATGGTGACCACTCGCCAGCGTTTGTCCTTCTGGAAGGCGAGCCGTGTTGCCTGCTCCAGGTCCTTGGCCACCAGGGTGTCCCTCAGGGCAAAGTAGAAGGCTGGCTTCATACTCTCATCCTGCACCATGTCAAACAGGCAGGGGATGTTCTCTGGGGTGGAGATGGGCCCCATCTTATTCTCCCGCACCTTCATCTGAGACAGGAAAAGAGTGGATGTCAGAGTGTTAGAGGTTACATTTGAGGTTAAAGCTTTGTACCAGTTGTCTATGCAGCAAACCCATAAGAGAGAAAGGCTAGTAGAGTGAGACTGGGGTATACTGTAACAAAGTTGAAATTGAGCCAGATCAATGTCCTGATGACTCGAACTGACAGAGGGTAATTTCTGCAAGCGAGGTTAAGCATGACCAGTGTAATTAAACCTCATTTATCAATAATGCATGGTTACAAATTTGTGGATTAACCAGCGTGGGATCATTTCCACCAAAATGTGAGGTTTTCGGGCCTTCCGAGTGGCGCAGCGGTCTAAGGCACTGCATCGCAGTGCTTGAGGCATCAGTACAGCCCCGGGTCCGATCCCCGGCCGTGACCGGGAGACCCATAAGGCAGCGCACAATTGGCTCAGCGTCGTCCGGGTTAGGGGATGATTTGGCCGGCCGGGATGTCCTTGTTCCATCGCACTCTAGAGACTCCTTTTGGCTGGCCGGGCGCCTGCATGCTGACGTTGGTCACCAGTCGTACGGCATTTCCTCTGACACATTGGTGCGGCTGGCTTCCAGGTTAAGCATGCAGTGTGTCAAGAAGCAGTGCGGCTTGACAGGGTTGTGTTTGAGGACGCATGGCTCTCGAGTCCGTACGGGAGTTGCAGCGATGGGACAAGAGTAACTACCAATTGAGTACCACGAAATTGGGGAGAAAAAGTCAAACAAAAATCTAAATTTAATTGTGAGATTTAGCAATATTAACATTTGTGGTGGAATAAGGGAACTGTTTGTCAAGCGTAGAATGGGGAAAATGTGAGCATTAAATAATGTTTCAATTTCATTTTATTTCCATTGTGAATTCATGCAACATTTTGACAGGGTAGCTATATCATAAAATATGACCATATTGGTGCATTTGTTATGATGATAATCCATATAAAGTATAGTAACTTTTTAAATTACTGGCAGGTGTGAAACACTAAGGCAATGGGAAATCGAATGAGAGATGGCTGATGTTGCTCTGCTGGAAAATTAGGCACACACTGCATTCCTCAGAGAGCGTATTAAGAGACAGGTGGGACTCCTACAGATTGGGTCATCAGATGTCCTTTCCCAAAAACAATTTATAGGATTGTTGAAAGGATTTGAGATCTGCTTTAAAAAGGCAAGCGCATGCCATTCCGGTGCACAACCAAGTACCATCTACCCGTAGGGTTTTGGCAACAGGCACTTTTCAACGGGAGCTTGCCAAATTGGCATCTCACAGCCCTCTAAGCCAATGTTTAACGCATACAGTTTCTATACACCATCGCACAAGAGGTTGAAGTCAAGAGTTTTTTTTTTTTTTTTGCCATGCCATCAATAGGTTCCCAAATACGAACGGCGCAATAGACGGCACCCACCGCTATTAAATAACTACCCCAAAATGATTTGAACTATGTGAACAGACTCTTTTCACTCTTAATGTGCAGGTGTGATGCGCAAGAGACACTGCTGAGTGTGTTGGCTACGAGCCAGGTGGAAGGCACAAAATTGTTCATTCTGCAGAACAGCAATGCTGGCCTAAACCTACAGGAGGGAGCTGTTGAGGATGGATGGTTAGCTAACTGGTGAGTGTTGCCAATATTTTCCATCGGTCCTTTGTAGCCATGTTTTTATTTTACACTGGTCAAGCCACAACTGAATTTTTTTATTTTTTATTTTACTAGGCAAGTCAGTTAAGAACAAATTCTTATTTTCAATGACGGCCTAGGAACAGTGGGTTAACTGCCTGTTCAGGGGCAGAACGACAGATTTGTACCTTGTCAGCTCGGGGATTTGAACTTGCAACCTTCCAGTTACTAGTCCAACGCTCTAACCACTAGGCTACCCTGCCGCGCCAAGTAAAACCTTTTCGTTATGCCCAATCTCTGACACTAGCACCTCCATTTCAGTCCAATTCTTTTCCTAAGCTTTTTTTTGGGTTGAGCCGTTGCATTTCGAGGTACGGAATTGAATATTCCCCACAGGCTTTAAATGGATGATTTTGGCCATATATGGTCAATTAAGGGCTTTTCGAAATGCAAATGGCCTAAGTCGTGCACGAGCACTGAGGCTGAGAACAATTGTTATTTGTCAATGGTTCTCTCTTACCAGTGTGCGTATGAAGCTTTTAGGACTGTTTTGTAAATCACACTTTCTATGCGTACAAACATTCGAAACTCCGTAAGTATTTTATAATATTTTCTACACAATATTGATAAGAGGCCACAGGTGTTTGAGAGTTGTTCTCACCTTGTCCAGGCCAATAAAAGGTGGCCAATCCATTATTCTGGTCCTTGAGGAAGTTGACACATTTCTGGGCTATCGATGCTTTCCACCAGGATGTTGTCCAGAGAGCCACAGCTGGATGAGATGGCGATGCCATACTTCTAATCGATGGCCCCAAGAACACCCGGTCAGGACAAGAACACAGTCTCAATGAGGGTGTGAGCGCATCTCTCAGCTGCTACATGTCATCTGTGTAGGCCACGTGTCAAACTCATTCCACAGAGGGCCAAGTGTCCACCGGTTTTTCCAATTCTATAAAGGTCTAATGTTTAGTTGTGATATTTGAGTGACAAACATTACAACTAAATCTATGGGCTAAAAAAACCTAGCTAAAAAATGTTAACTGACATGGGCTAGTTGATCTGGACATTTCTGACCAGCTCTAACATGACAAGAGGAAAACTGATGCCGCACCACCCAATTTCAAAATAGCACCTTGTGCATTCTACCGTGACAACTTTCAAAAGTAGTTTGAAAGCCGGATCCCCTTACCGACCCTTCTCACCTTCTAGGCGCCCCACAGTTTGGGAACCACTTGTCTAGGTCTTCATTGAAAAGCAAAAACAAAGCCAGCAGACACTAGGCCCTACATGGAATGAAGTTGACATGCCTGGTGTAGTCTATACATGGACATGGTCCTCACTAGTCGCCCCAGGATGCCGGGGATCTTGCCGCTCCTCTTCTGCTGCATGAGGGCGTCCGGCACCTTCCCCCTGCTGCGGTTAGAGGACAGGGAGCTCTTGGCCTCCTCCACCTTCTGCCTCATGTCCCTCACCAGCTCCCTGGTCTGACCATCTGCTTGCAGCAGCTGCTCCAGCTCCGCCTTATCCTGGAGCAGAGAGATACATGGTCAGCACAGTCATCCAGAAACCTGAAATACTTCCATCCTACTGCCACAAATCACAGTCCACCCCTAACCTTAAGAACAGCTCGACGCTTGAGACTCTCCCACACACACACTAACGTACCTTCTGGAGCTCCTGCTCACACTAGGGTATCTTGACCTACAGCTCTTTGATGGCAGCGCGGCGGTCTCGCAGTGTGTCGGAGGCGATCTGCAGGGACTGCTTGGCCGTGTTTAGCTGGGTCACAGCGGTGTTGTGGCGACTCAGGTAGATGTCCAGCTCAGACTGGGCCACGCCCTGACGGGAGTGTGTCTTGTTCAGACTTACTCAGCTCCTTCGCCATAATCTGGGGACGGAGCCATGGGAATAATAGCCACACGATTATGTGATCAGAAAACATGGAATACCAGGGGGAAAAGGATACTGGTCAAATTAAATCAGGAATAGTGTTTCCTACTTCAAACAATCAGCAACTCCTGATAATGAAAGACACCCACATCCTTCTCCTGCTGCAGGCCGCTGGTCTCCTCCTTCAGACTCTCCATCACTTCCTTCAGTTTCTCCAACACCTCCCTGCGAGCGGACGCCTCAGAGATGATCTTCTCACTGCTGGCCGGCACGTTACGCACCTCCTCCAGCTGACAGAGGAGAAAGGGAGGAGAGAAAAGAAGAGACTCTAGGGGAGGTACAACCTTAGAAAACCAGGAAAGACCAAAATGTAATATTTTAAAATCAACTAGCAGTCAGTTAGGAGCACCGCCATCAGACTGGCAGGCAGTCTGAACTGCACCTCTCTCCAGTGTGCGGGGTGGTGAGAGGGAGTGGAGGAAGCCATGCTAGCAGGGTTAACTGTGGGTGAAGAGTGAATGTGGCTGCTGGTAGTGTTACACAAGGCCATACTTCACTACCACACTGCAGAACACAGCTCCCCAGAGGACTGCTCTGCTCTACCCGGCCTCCACAACCCAACACTGCCAAATCACAGCCACTGGTGCTGGATCATACAGGCTGCAGAACAGGGGCAGAGAAAGGGAGACTTGGAGCATATTGAGTGTGGAGAGGAAAAAAAAGGGAGCCCAAGGAGGAGAGAGAAAAGAGCATGGGAGAAAGTGAGTGAGAGGCAGCAGAGCCAAGCAGTCATGCTTTGGAGGGTTTGCGTTTAAGTTTTGCCCCCTAGTGGCCAACTGGAGGAGTTTCTCTTATTAAATAAATTGGGTATACCAGCCACTTTATCAATTCATTTTAGTCTCAGCAATGTAACAATATAATTTATCAAGAGGGACCTCATGGCACAGAAAAATATATATCAAAATGTGGGATACACACCCTTTCCCACCCAGAGCCAATCCCAAGCAAGTTAATGTAATAAAAATGAACACATTTGTTTATTTGTGACATTGATGCAAGTAATTATAAAATGTGTAATTACGCAATACAGCAATTACTAATAAGGTCATCTGTAAACCCCTGGGCAATGCCTTCTCCAGGGCCTCAGCACAACAGGCCTTGTGTTTGTATAGAGGGAAACTGTATTTCGAGTGGCCGTGTTTCACTTTGGCCAGGGGACAAAATCAACAGAATAAAAGTGAAGTGTCAGGCCATTGGTGCTGGCCTGTCTTGAGAGGACAGAGCACCATTGTGTTTGTTTAGGAGTATGACCTGTAAGTTATGTAGCACATTCGCCACAATCACAGCCTCCTAAAGTACAGATTTGGAGAGCCCCCCCATGAGCTACCCATGTACACAGATTGGCCAATATAAATGGTCAAAGTTAAACCCCCTGAAATGGAATCACTGAAGCATCGATTATAGAGACCTGAATTATGTTCACAGGAAAAGGGACACATGCACACCTAAACACACCTTCTCAAGTTCTTTCTGTAGTTTCTTGGTGTGCTTCAGTTTCTCTCAGACCTCCACATCCTGCAGGTCCAGCTGGGTAAACTTCTCCTGCTGGAACTCTTTGTACTTGGTCAGCTTGCCTTGTTTCCTGGGAGAAAAATCACAACATAGACATTATTAATGGCAATCAAACAAATTACTGCTAATTTTGATTTTCTGTATCACTGGTTGCCAGCAGGTCCATGAAAATATTTCCATTTCATAACATTATTGCACTTTAGACTGACATTCATTTTACATTAGGACTATATTTTGCTCATAAATGTGTCCCTTTTGGTGTCAATTTCCATGTAAGCAACAAAACCCATGAACAACAAATAAAAAATAGTAAGGCCAACTTCTCCACATTTTTCAGATCTTGGTTCTTCAGCGATGTTGTTGTTCTTGGAGTTCCTTGGTGTCGTCTTGGATCCTCTGCTTCTCCTCCTCTTTGTTTGCCACTCTCTTCTGGAAGTCATGGCTAACAAAGAAACAATCGCACTCTTGTCAACATGGATATATGAACTCTAAAAAGTGACCATCTGTGGTAATTACACCCAACTGCATCATTGCTTCCTCCCAGATTCTTTCAAACCTGATTTCCTGTTAGTAAAAGACACTAAATTTAGCAACACCCTGTGTGGTTGTAATACTCACACATAGTACTGGCAGAGCTGGCTCTTTTATTTGAAAATATCATTCTCCAGAGTGAGGAACTCCACGGCTGTGTTCTTCACTCCCTCCAGAGCAGTCTTCTCCACCATTCTGACCCTGTTTAGCTGTAACACATGGTCCGCAAAATGAAGAAAGAGGAAGACAAAGGCTACAGCACCTCTGACTTAAACATTCATGCTGAATTGTCATAAGATCAAGCCCTGAATAAATGTTTGAATTTACATTTGTTCCTTCTCAGGTGTGCTTAGACATTTTTTTTGCACTGATTGACCGTGCCGGACATTTATCGATAAACTGAGCTTTCCCAAAAAATACAATTTTACTCCACAAGCTAGGGTTAATTTGGCTTCAATGCCAAGATTATGCCATTTTTAGTCAGCCAAAAGGCATACGTGACTTAATCAAATATAGACAAATGCAGAGTAAAGGGAAACGATAGAACTTGGACAAAGGCAGAAGTGTGATAGGATGCTACACTGCACAATGCCATAAGATCAGCCCATAATCTAATAACATGAGGATAGTCAAAACCAGTCATGACTCAAATAAAGCATTTGACCCTGTGTATGTGGTATTGCCATATCTACTGCAGGCATTGCGTTAACACAGAAAAAATATCTTAATGCGTTTACAAACGCAGATCTAAAATGCTTCTTATTGTAAATTATGTTCTGCTTCAGTCAGGGTTTGTTCCAAATCATGAATGTAAAAGAACTAATTCTGTGCTTCGGTTACACTTCTCCACTTGGATGAAATAGCTTTGCTCTCATCTTGCCCAATCAAATTCCACCACTCACAAACCAGCATTGGATCACCAGACAGCACTCTGAGTGATGTGTACTTTTCTCTGGTAGTTTTAGCAAGTTAAAATGCTAAATTAACTAGGAAATGTAGCTGGCTACATTCTTTCTATGATAGACATCCGAAATATGATGGCTGTATGTTGCAAAAAACGTGCTTTTTCCATTGAAAACTAATTTACTTGCGTCTGCTCGCTTTGCACTTCTCCTCTGATGAAAACAAAGCTATTGTCTGCCTATTGTGTTGCACTGATATATTTTGTGTAAAGAAATTATAGTTGCATGCCCCTCATCACTATTGAAGCAAAAAAACACTTTCAATATAAAACAGGTGAAATGGTTTAAAATGCAGATTTGGTCTGCGTTATGAAAATGCAGATTTCTGAATACTAAATCTATTCACTACTGTAAAGCTGCATGAACCAAAAAGGTCTAAATCATGTCTATTATTTTTCATATGGGTGACATGTTAAAGTAATAAAAACAAGACAGACCAATTAATTAATACAGTACAGGGAGAAACTTTTGTGATATTAGTGTAGCCTGCAAGAGATTTACTGAACCGGCTGGCTTCACCAGACAACCAGTATTTCACGTCAAATGAAACCCTACCCTGTCAACCTGACTGGTACACTGGAACTCCAACACCATACCCAAATAACAATATGTCACTGCAATACAAATAAATATATTAGCAAACATCAGGTAATTATCAGCCAAACTTCACCCCCTGCTCACATAATTACTAACACATTTCTAATAAAATCTGATCTAGGGCTGGTCATTAAATGCATTTGATTACAAAAAAATATGACTTGCACATCCCGTTCTTATTCCTTCTCTCAACCGCTCTTTAAAAATAACAATTAAATGACTGATTGCAAAGCAATTGTTTTTGGCACAGCAATAAAAAAAGTAACTAACGAGCAAGGGGATTAGCCTAGATACAACAATCTCTGAGGTGTGTGTGGAGATCATTTGCTGCCTTGTAAGAAGAGACAGGTGTCAGGCCAGGGGCAGTCATTCTGGCCAAGACACAGCATACCTCACAGTGAAACAGGCCCCTCTAACACACCCAGTTTCCCACAGGGGAAACCATAATTTCAAAAATGAAAAACACACACACATATATACACATATATATATATATAGTTTTTTAAATACAACAAATGGACCAATGTCTTGTTACTGGGGTTGTTTCTCACCTTCTCTCCCCGTTGAGGAGCTCCACACGTCACCTCAGGGTGTGGATGGGCTGCTTCAGGCGGCAATAATGTCCTCCAGGTATTCCATCATGCCCTCATCATGCTCAGTCTGCCCCTTGGGCTTCATCATGGCTATCTGCTCCACCTCACCCTGACCAATGCACAGGGAGGGAGAGACGCAAGCAAGGACACACACGGTTATAGCTTCTTCTCATCATAAACTCTACAAACACACACCTTGGATACATGTTCTGTTCGAGACCACCTGATTACCATCCCAGAACAGACATGGATGGGTGGGTTTATACTTTTTTCCAACTTTCTAAAGTCTGAAAAGCAATGAGGGGAAAAATACCTGAAATATTATTTTTTTTTAAATGAATTTTGAATTCACCCTTTTGGAAGCAAGTTTAAATGCAATTCAAACTAACCTGGGCTAATACCAGAAAGAGCAACTTCTGTGTGACTCTCAAAAGGCAATTTCATTTTTGATGATTTTAAATAAATTGGTTGCTCTGCTCACAAAAATATTGAGGAAACTTTGCTGATGTTATGATAACCCCTCATTAAAACACATTAACATCTCCTTTATGATATAACCCTAGAGTTTTCAGGGGCAGCCAGTCAAATTGGGTATTTGCAGTACATTTGGGCATTTTAATGTACTATACTTCTTGCACAACTTCTCAGCCCACACACACACACACCTGAGCCTCAAATAATAACTTATCCTGCACATAACTGTACCCACAACACAGAGAACATTTGTCCATATCCATGATAAAACAATGAAAGGCAAAACTACAACAATCACTTAAACATAGAACCAAACATCTCATCAATTGGAACCGCTACAATAAAGGTTTTATATTTTATGAGGTCAAGAAATAAATACATAAACTAAAAGGGGCATCTGGCAAATGTAACTGGTACCTGTGTTTTAATAAAATTATGAATTTCTTTTCTATGTCAGAAATGGGGTAATAGTCCTTGACTGAACAGTCCTTGAAACATTGATTAAACACAAGCCTGAATGATGGCCTATATAATTATCAGAATGGTCAATCTTGTTTTAATCCTCTGTGTGTGTGTGTGTGTGTGAGAGAGAGAGAGAGAGAGAGAGAAAAAAAAAAGCATTTTTCTGCTCTGCCTGACCAGTGCACTAAATAGGAACCTTCCCCTGAGCCGTAGGCCTGTAAAAGTGACTTTGTTCTCCAAACTGAAGCTTCTTGCCTCAGTCAGAACAACCCTGTCATATTTAGTGAGCTCAAAAATCACCTAAAATTCCAGGAGGGTGAAGAAAATTGCACAAATCTCAGGACAGAAGAGAACCTGCTTCTTCTCCCAAAATAAATATTATAAAATGCAGCACAACATCTAATATTCACTAAAAACTAGTCATCTCATTAATCCAAGAGTTGATAGGTACTAGTAAACCCCAAAAACTGTATTGTGCAACAAGTGGACTGGCTTGTTCTTCAAACAACCCCTGGAGGAGTCTACACACCAAGCTGAACACCACAGGGATGTTCCAAAACTGTATTAATAGAAAAGAAAAAAATCTAAAATGTATTAATTTGGACCGTGACTGGCAAAAAGCAGCAGATATAACCCAACGCAAACAAAATAATATTTCTTTGAACAACTACACATATTGACATTGGCATTACATTCCATGAAAGATAATTCCAACGAAACCCAAACTGAAGACACAATCATGCACTCAAATGATAGAAATGAAGAGTGGATGCTTGATCCTGCCACACTGAAGCAGCACAGCTAATATTGGGGTCGGGGTCTGTATTCTCACGCCAATATTTACGTGCTGCTATAGCGTGGCAGGTAAAGGGGGGCCAAACTGACCTGTGTCTCCATTCACCCACTAGACAATTCCAGGAATGTTAGAGTTTCCTTAAAATACTAAAGCAGCAAATGATGGTTCGCACCTTTCCAACATTGTTTCAAACCATGATGCGCTGCTATAGCAGTCCAAGTCCGTTTCACACTTAACAGGTCACTCACACAGGCATAATACCGGTTTTCCTCCGAGTGAAAGGGGTCAAGTCTGAGCAGCAAAGCTTTTACAGGATGGGATGTGTGACAGATGAGGGATCAAAGACAAACTGAAAGGAAAACTAAAAATTAACAACTATTTAATTACCTGTAAAATCAAAAATCTGTTGTGGTCCAGTTCAATGCCATGGCTACGCAGCAGAGTCCCCACATCTTTGAAAGTGGCCTTCTTGCCATTGATGTGGTAGGACGAGGAATTGTCTTTGCTGGCAGTTCTGGAAACATAGAACTTGCTGTTGGGGATGACTTCGTAGTCATCTCCTTCCTGACTCAGAGGGGGAGGGGCACAAGAAACACACCAGCTTAGATCCAGTCTTCAGAACACACTCAAGACAAAAAATAAAAATGCTTAGCAATACAACCCTCCCAAATATAGGCAAGTAACCATCTAAACACACACCTACATACGAAAGTGAAGCCTCAACCACAGAAATGTTGCTGCAAACAGATTGGTGTGATACAAGTAATCATTTAAAATGTATTTAACTTGCACATTTATTAAAAAGTCAAATTCATATGGTTTATTAAATTAAACTTATTTTGAGACAACAAGAAATAAATGATGTTGTCAAGATATGAAGGGGGGCAAAAACAGAATAGCTTGTAACCTGTTCAACTTTTTTTTATAGAGAAATATATATTGTGTGTAGGCTTAAAACTGCAGTGTTAGGAGATGGTTGTATCGAATTGACAAAAAACAGCTTGGCTGCAAAGAGATTATTTTACATTAAATGTCAATTATGTCGTTAATTACCGTACTACACCCCCAGTGGTAGTACAATATGTTTTACAATTCTGGAAAAATATTTCTTACTCTGCATACAATTAATATATATACAGGATTCTAGGTTTGCACAGAAAAGGAGAAACTGTATTGTCCACTAACATTCATTTAACCACCACTAAACTGAATAAAAAAAACTCCCCTGAGGTCCTAATCAATATAAATTCACAAAAATAAAGAACAATTTGCAAAGTTAGTAATTTACTTGGATTGTCAGTTAACTTGAAATGGCTATTCTGAGTCTGTTGCAGTCATTGTAAATAAAGTTTTTTAAATACTAAACCAAATGTATACAAGACAATTAAAACTACACCCTAAAATAACTACATATATACAAAAAAAATAATATGATTCTGCCGCTTTACCCAAATTGCTTATAAAATGTTAAATTGTTTTGTTACAGCTGAGCAAGTAAGCGTGTGTTACCTTGTCAGTAATTTTCTGAAAATGCACTTCCACAGTGCAGCTCTGCACATCCTTGTGCTGGTCAGAGCTGTGAATCAGCACAGAGTTTTTTTGGATCTGATTTTTTGAGCCCTATAGCCTATGAATCTATCATGTTGGACTTCCCACTGCCATTTGGACCAATAATACAAGAAAAACACTAGGGGAGGGAGAGAAAAAATAGAAATGAAGTGGGTGGAAAATAAAAATGTACTTCCAATCTGTTCAAATCAAACTAAATTAAATAGAAACCCTATTCACAATACAATGTTAGACCGCTTTGAATAACTAGAAAATTCTGCTGGATTAAAATGGTGGGCCTCTAACCTCAGTGGGTGTATTTAAGATGTTTTATTGCACCTGTGTCCATGATGCAATAAAGAGAACAACTAAGAAAATGCAATAGAGGGAAAGTTAGTGGGAAACCCTATTTTGTATCTTTTTGAGGACAAGACACAGCTCGATCACCACTAGTGCGAAACACACACACACAAAGCCAAAATGGAGGAGTATGATATGCTGCAAACTATAAAATATAAAACTACAACTTTAAAATAAACAACAATTAAATTACAACTATTCAAATGCTGCCGTCACTGAAGATACAAATATATATAAATAAAAGTTAAGGAAATGGACAACACCCCATACTGAGGCAATGATTAAAACACAAAAACACAATGCCTAGTGTCACAAAAGAGCCATAATGGAGAGTTAGTATGCTTTTTCGTACCTTATGGAAAGGGCCCAGAATCTGCTCGCCGGCACAGGATTTGACGTTCTGATTAAATATATGTGTAATCATCAAGCAAGGAGCGCCTGGTTCATTGGTCATTGCTGGGGGCGGGGGTGGAGGGATGCTACCAAGAATCTCCTCCAAACCTCGATTATCAACAGCCTCGGCACCCTCCCCGGGAGCCGGAGCTAGGGCAAAGAGTTGAACTTTTATTCCCCAGTGCGATTCATTTCAGGTGGGAACACTGGTGTATGGGGGAGGGGTGGTGAAACAAAAAACAAACAAACAAACCATAATCATTATAGTCACAGTGGAGGAACAAAGACTCAGGGGAAGATCGAATGTTAACAAAGAGATAGTTAATGTGCGAGTTAAAACTAAATTATAACTAGATTAACGTAATCATAAAGGAAAGCTTGAAGTAACCCCTTTCACAAACGCTCACATTGCAAAGCAAATACACAATATGCAGTCACCAACGACAACATTTTCATTATATTTAGAACATTGCTTCCACGTCGTTTCCCCCACACCAAAACCTACTTTCCAATCAAAACAAATGAATACAAATCTAGCCTTGCTGCAAATACATACCGATTATGGTCCCATATCAATGACAAAACGTTTGGTCTCAAGTCTATTGTTGTGCTCAGTAAAAAATAAAAAAAAGACCCTGACAATAGTTTTCGGCCAACAAACGCTGCAACCATAATACTTACTAAATCAAGAGTAGACAACATGTCAAATACGGTTATTGTTTTCAGACGAAGTTTTCTTGACAAACCGTTGCCCAACGTTAAATAAATCGAAAGATAGAAAATCATAATCATCCTTCTAGAAGAGCGAATCGTTTAAAATGCATTCATATCCCAACATAAATTACCTTGCTAGTTACCCAGGCTGGAGACAAACGCGCACACGCCACCATTATAATAATCTCAAAAATCACAATAGACATTTATTAATGCCTTGCTCACGTTTGAAAAACTAGCCAGCAAGCTACGTGTTATGAATCAAGACAACAACTACCACAACTGTGCCAGTTGGACTCAACCATCACGCACTTACATTCAACAAAACACGTTGCCATTGAGTAGACGCGCAACTTATTTAGATGCAGACACCAAAACACCCTTTGTTACTTACCATTTGTCGGCGGAGCCTCTTGGCCATTGGAGTTCGCTTCTTTATGGGGTACGTCCAACTCGCCTCCGGAGTCATCCCGAGGCTGCGACCCTTTCCCTCTTGGCTTGGAAGTAGTTCTACTTTTCGACGTTTTGGCTGTCATGATTTAGAAACTAAAAGATATCATTCAAATCACAGGAGTAAAAGTAAAATCCATTAGGTGTTTTCGCTTGTCAATCACTTCTCCACAATTGATAGTCAACGTGAAGCACCCCGTTACCCCCCTCCGTCATCTCCCATCACCATTGGGCATTTTATCCAAAGTATATTACTTCATAAACTACACTGAGTTAACTTCACATCGGGTCATAAATCGGATACCCAGTCAATTATAAAGCTGCAAATAAATTGCCAGTCTGTGCTGTCTGATAAGACAACAGATCTAAAAGTGTTTTGTTTTAGTTTCTTTGCTAAATATGTTTCGTTTTAACTGTACCATAGGTGTATATAAGCGATATTGTAAAGATGTAACCATAATCCAAAATAGAAAATACTTGACACGAAATTGCAATTTAACCCAACTTAATTAGCTGCCTAACTTGAATCTCCCCTTGTCAAATAGCGTGATTTTGTCGATTCTCACTCAATTATCGAGAAATTAACTGATACGTTTTCCGTAAAGTGCGTGTAACTAAAAGACGGACAAAATTGTGACGTTACAAGGATGTCAGTAATGCCAAACTGAGCTCAAAAGTAAATGAACTGCTACTGAGAACTAGAAAAAGATGGAGGTAAATGTGCAAAATAAAGTCATTGCACTGAAGTAGCCAATCAGAGTCACGTTATCATTAGTGCCATGTAGGCTGCACTCAGTAGTCCAAATTGACCAGCAACAGTTGAAAGTGTCATGTTTAGTTTATTTTACAGATCGAGAGTTATAATCAATTAAATAATATAGCTACAATATGGCTAACTAAATAGCTATATCGCCAACGTTAACGTGTGAATAAAAACGTCACTTGTGTATAGATTTCACTGAGTTGGTCTTGTTTTGTTTTTTTAGGTACAGTAACGTTAGTGTTATGCTTCAGTTGTCCACTTGTAATCTAGTTAAACTAACGTTAATAATTTGCCTAAACCGAGAAGACGTGGAAATAGCCATTTACACTAGCTAGCTGCTGTATAGAGTATACTAATGTCTGGTAATTAGCGAGCTAGCGTTAGTCAGGTAGGCCACATTGGGCTTTGTTAGGCATGATTTTCACTGTTAGCCACGAACAAATTTAGATAACTTTAGCTAAAGTACGCTACCTGGATAGCGAACACAACTAGAGCACAGATGAATAGGGGAAACCGGTACTTTGCTTACAAGTTAGGTTAACTTAAGTAACGTTACTTTGCACTGGTTCGCCAAGGTAGATAGCTATGTAATGTTACTAGGCAATTTTAGTTAGTTTTTGATGTGTTGCCGATAGCTAAATGTTAGCTGTCGTCTGATCACTTTAAGTTAACGTTACTCAGTTAACGTTAACTAGCTTACTTTACCTAGCTCAACAACCACATATAATCGACGAAAGGTGTCCACAAACGTGCTTGCTAGATAGCTATGGTTTGATAGCTAGCGAGATTACTAGTTTTCTTTTAGCGAACGTTAACTAGCTCTTTCGTGTTCAGATAAAATGTCAGTTTTACCTTGCGGACGAAGTTATTTTGTTGTAAATATTCCCTGTGTATCACTCTCTTTTCAAAGCCAATTGAAAACTGTTTATCGATATCCCAAAGTTAAAAATAAATAAATAAAGTGCGCAAAAGTCAACCCTGTGTCACTCAAATCGTTAGCTCGCTGCAAACTCACTCGTAAATGGCGCCTTAAACTCTGTTGTCGAACCAAAATTCGTTACAAACTGATGCAAGGCACCATGGATCCTCGACATTGGTAAAAAAAAAAATATATAAATATATATATATATATATTCAAATAGAGGGCCGATGCCAGGCAACCATGAACATAAACTAATTGTTTTTGCATTTACGTTAACATTATAATGAATATAAATTATACTTTGGTAAATGATTTGGGATATTTTCACAACATTTTTTAAAACAAAACGCGCCCCGTGACGTTTGGGCACTGTTACCTAGAGACGACGGAAGGTTGTTGTTTACAGTACGGGTCAATTTATTATAATGGTATTTGGATTGTATTGGTTGAATAGTCGAAAATATGTAAGGGATAATCAACTACGGGCTGTGTGTTCCATGGAAAATAATGCTCTAGGTGGAAGGTGTGTGCCACGACGCACAAGTGGAGTGGCACTAGCCTTCCATAGAGTTACATTATTTTCTAGAGAGAATGCGTAAGAGTTAAGTCTCAAGTTGATTATACCCAATGGTGGAAAAAGTACCCAATTTTCATACTTGGGTAAAAGTAAACATACCTCAGTAGAAAATGACTAAAGTAAAAGTCATCCAGTAAAATACTAATTGAGTAAAAGTCTAAATATACTTAAGTATCAAAAGTACATGTAAAAGTATAAATAATGTCAAATTCCTTATATTAAGCAAACCAGACAGCACCATTTTCTAGTTTTTAAATTTATTGATAGCCAGGGGGACACTCCAACACCTAGATATAATTTACAAACGAAGCATTTGTGTTTAGTGAGTCTGCCAGATAAGAGGCAGTAGGGATGACCAGGGTTGTTCTCTTGATAAGTGCGTGAATTGGACCATTTTCCTGTCCTAATAAGCATTCAAAATGTTGTCTCTTCCTTCTTGCCCTTTGTGCTGTTGTCTGTGACCAATAATGTTTGTACCCTGTTTTGTGCTGCTACCATGCTGTGTTGTCATGTGTTGCTGCCATGCTATGTTGTTGTCTTTAGGTCTCTTTATGTAGTGTTGTGTTGTCCCTTGTCATGGTGTGCGTTTTGTCCTATATATTTTTTTTAACAGGTTCTCTTTCCAAGTTTGTTGACAAGGAACTCTCGCGATAGTTATTCACAAAGTCGAGGTACGTCAGCGATATTGGAAAAGGAGTATCTCTGGGTACGTTCCAGAACAGAGCTAGCTTGTATAGCGATCCGTCTAATTGTCTGGTTTTGTCGATACGTATAATTGTTGAGGAATATATATCACCTTATATGCATTAACTATTAACGGTGGAGCAACTGGACATGCTTAGTTGTCTGCTAGCAAGTGTGACAACAGTGAAGAAGACTCACCACGCGTTAGCTACAATGTAGCAACGACGAACGCTTGCTACTTATTATTTGCTATACACTAATGTTATTGCCAGCTATATGCAGGATTAACTTAGACAACGAAGTTTTATTTTTGACCAGGCCAAGATCAGCAAGTGATACTTGCAAACTGAGTATCGTTAGCTATGAATATCAAGCTATTTTGCTACTTTCTTTGCTAATTGTATAACAAGCTAATAGTCTGTTTTGTAGCTACAGTCACTATTATGTCCAATTTGAATGATCGATGGCACTCACTGTAAACAGAAGGGTTTTCAAGTACCTATTTTCTGAATACTTCTTTCACATTAGCCACCACAATGAGATTAAAGACATCATTACTCAAGGAACCAAAACATATCCTTTTCAATTGTGTGAATGATAGAAAGATACTACAACAGTGCTTTGACTTGATTGTTGGTCTTTTCTGTTGAAAAAATATGGACAGTCAGCAATCATGAATTAAAAATATATTATGAAGTTGTGCCTCTAATAACATACTAGAGGCACAACTTCTGGTCCAGGGGGTTAGTACCCGTTGCTCTAACACCATGGACCAAAGCTAGGGCTGCCTGAGCCATGATATTCAGTACACCTTGCACCACCAGCCCTGGGTTCAAATACTATTTGAAAGCGTTCAAATATTTTTAGTGTTTGCTCTACCCTGCCCCAGGTTTGCAGTTTTGGGACTATTCTAATGGTTCATGAAGCCCACTAAGCTCAATCAAGCACTGATAAAGTATAGATTTCAAATAGTGTTTGAACCCAAATCTGACTGGAACCTTTTTACTAAAGGCATGCTTTTTGCAACCAATATGGAGATGAAAAGATTTTCTATGTGCTATTTGTGATCACATCTGTGTGTGGATCTCACCTACCTCAATACAAAGAAAGGTGAATACAGGATCTGTGTTCATTCATTCGGCTGAAAGCAACCACTGTGTTTGAGTCTACTGCGGCCTCCAACCCTGGACCCGAAGAGTTAGTCTACAGGGTGTGAAAACGTTTGTACCAGATTAATGCGAACATACCTGGTTCAAGTAATTAAGATGAGATATGTTGCAGCAACCACTGATCTATTTCCATATTACCATTGTCCTCCTTAACACCTGGACACACAAAGAGCTTGTGAGCTGTGTGGGCTGGACCACTGCAGACGAGTTGTACTCCTGCAGTGAGGACCACCAGATCCAAAGATAGAACCTGCTGACCAGTGAGATCAGCCTGGTGGTGAAGGTGCAGGAGGACCTCTTCCCCATTGACCTGCACTGGTTCCCCACGGCGGTGGGAGGCAAGAAGAGATCTTTGTGCTCACCAGTACTGACGGCAAGTCACCAATAATGATTTTCTCGTAAGAGATTTTGATAACCAAAAAGTGCTAAACATGTTTATGGCACCGTTAACATAGAAAATAAATGTTGAATTTTAAAACTGATACTTTCTCACATTATTCAACAAGACAGATTGATATTGAATTAGGTAGGTGAAAGAGGATATGAGTCCCATGGTACATAACTGCATGGTTTGTGTGAAATGTCTCTGGTTGACAAGCTCTTTGTATGTCCAGATGTTAAGTGGTATACTACGAAGCAAGTTAGATCTACTCAGGCTTTTATAAAGCTAGCCATCTTCAGTTTGCTGCACATTCCTGGTCAGGTTTCAGCCGTACTATGAAGGTGGATATTGCTCATCCGCCTGCCGCTGACTCAAACAGGTATGTCGCACGTGGTTACTCAAACGTCAAGCCCTTTGAAACAATGCTGAAACATCAATCCATGGGCGAGTCAGTGACACATTTAAATTTGTGTCGAAATCAAAATGAAAGAAAATATATCTTGAAAATTCAGCAGGCTATGGTGTGAAATAGCTTTTTAGTAGTGCCATCTTTATTTTATTACTTATCGTCAATGTCGGATTTGGTGTTTGCTCATTTATTACATTTAAAACTGAAATATTATATTTACAGTCATGGCCAAAAGTTTTGAGAATGACAAAAAAATATACATTTTCACAAAGTCTGCTGCCTCAGTTTGTATGATAGCAATTTGCATATACTCCAGAATGTTATGAAGAGTGATCAGATGAATTGTAATTAATTGCAAAGTCCCTCTTTGCCATGCAAATGAACTGAATCCCAAGAAAACATTTCCACTGAATTTCAGCCCTGCCACAAAAGGACCAGCTGATATCATGTCAGTGATTCTCTCGTTAACACAGGTGTGAGTGTTGACGACAAGGCTGGAGATCACTCTGTCATGCTGATTGAGTTCGAATAACAGACTGGAAGCTTCAAAAGGAGGGTGGTGCTTGGAATCATTGTTCTTCCTCTGTCAACCATGGCTACCTGCAAGGAAACATCATTGCTTTGCACAAAAAGGGCTTCACAGGCAAGGATATTGCTGTCAGTAAGACTGCACCTAAATCAACCATTTATCGGGTCATCAAGAACTTCAGGGAGAGCGAGAGCGGTTCAATTGTTGTGAAGAAATCCAGCAAGCATCGTCTCCTAAAGTTGATTCAGCTGCGGGATCGGGGCACCACCAATACAGAGCTTGCTCAGGAATGGCAGCAGGCAGGTGTGAGTGCATCTGCATGCATAGTGAGGCGAAGACTTTTGAAGGATGGCCTGGTGTCAAGAAGGGCAGCAAAGAAGCCACTTCTATACAGGAAAAACATCAGGGATATTCTGCAAAAGGTACAGGGATTGGACTGCTGAGGACTGGGGTAAAGTCATTTTCTCTGATGAATCCCCTTTCCGATTGTTTGGGGCATCCATCCGGAAAAAAGCTTGCCAGGAGAAGACAAGGTGAGCGCTACCATCAATCCTGTGTCATGCCAACAGTAAAGCATCCTGAGACCATTCATGTGTGGGGTTGCTGCTCAGCCAAGGGAGTGGGCTCACTCACAATTTTGCCTAAGAACACAGCCACGAATAAAGAATGGTACCAACCATCCAGGAACAGTTTGGTGACAAATAATGCCTTTTCCAGCATGATGGAGCACCTTGCCATAAGGCAAAAGTGATAACTAAGTGGCTCAGAGAACAAAACATCGATATTTTGGGTCCATGGCCAGGAAACTCCCCAGACCTTAATCCCATTGAGAACTTGTGGTCAATCCTCAAGAGGCGGGTGGACAAACAAAACCCCACAAATTCTGACAAACTCCAAGCATTGATTATGCAAGAATGGGCTGCCATCAGTCATGTGACCCAGAAGTTAATTGACAGCATGCCAGGGCGGATTGCGGAGGAAAAAGAAGGGTCAACACTGCAAATATTGACTCTGCATCAACTTCATGTAATTGTCAATAAAAGCCATTGACACTTATGAAATGCTTGTAATTATACTTCAGTATTCCATAGTAACATCTGACAAAAATATCTAAAGACACTGAAGCAGCAAACTTTGTGAAAATTAATATTTGTGTCATTCTCAAAACATTTGGCCACGACTGTACATAATTATTCAGACCCTTTACTCAGTACTTTGTTGAAGCACCTTTGGCAGCGATTACAGCCTTGAGTCTTATTAGGTATGATGCTATAAGCTTGGCACACCTGTATTCGGGGAGTTTTTCCCATTCTTCTCTGCATATCCTCTCAAGCTCTGTCAGGTTGGATGGGGAGCGTTGCTACACAGCTATTTTCAGGTCTCTCCAGAGATGTTCGATCGGGTTCAAGTCCAGGCTCTGGCTGGGCCACTCAAGGACATTCAGAGACTTGTACCGAAGCCACTCCTGATTTGTCTTGGCTGTGTGCCTAGGGTCGTTTGTAGGTGAACCTTCGTCCCAGTCTGAGGTCCTGAGCACTCTGGAGCAGGTTTTCATCAAGGGTCTCTCTGTACTTTGCTCCGTTCATCTTTGCCTCGATCCTGACTAGTCTCCCAGTCCCTGCCGCTGAAAAACATCCACCCCACAGAATGATGCTGCTACCAACATGCTTCACCGTAAGGATGGTGCCAGTGACGCTTGGCATTCAGGCCAAAGAGTTGTCTTGGTTTTATCAGACCAGAGAATCTTGTTTCTCATGGTCAGAGTCTTTAGGTGCCTTTTGGCAAACTACAAGTGGGCTGTCATGTGCCTTCTACTGAGGAGCAGGTTTCGTCTGGCCACTCTACCATAAATGCCTGATTGGTGGAGTGCTGCAGAGATGGTTGACCTTCTGGAAGGTTCTCCCATCTCCACAGAGGAACTAAGAGCTCTGTCAGAGTGACCATCGGCTTCTTGGTCACCTCACTCACAAGGCCCTTCTCCCCCGATTGCTCAGTTTGGCATGGCGGCCAGCTCTAGGAAGAGTCCCCAGATCTGTGCCTCTACACAAACATGTCTCGGATCTCTACGGACAATTCCTTTGACCTCATTGCTCGGTTTTTGCTCTGACATGCACTGTCAACTGTGCGATATTATATAGACAGGTGTGTGCCTTTCCAAATCATATCCAATCAATTGAATTTACCACAGGTGGACTAAATCAAGTTGTAGAAACATCTCAAGGATGATCACTGGAAACAGGATGCACCTGAGCTCAATTTCGAGACTCATAGCAAAGGGTCTGAATACATATGTATGTAAGGTATTTCTGTTTTTTGGTTTTAATAAATTTGCAAACATTTCTAAAAACTTGTTTTCGCTTTGTCATTATTGGGTATTGTGTATAGATTGATGAGGAAGTGGTTTTATTTAATCTATTTTAGAATAAGGCTGTAACGTAACAAAACGTGGGAAAAGTAAAGGGGTCTGAATACTTTCTGAAGGCCCTGTATTTATAATCCATAGAAGGGTTTGGAAGTCTCTAACCCTGGTAATTTGACTGTTAAACTCATGCGTACACTAACAATGGCTGCCTGTCTTGACTTGAATGGGAACTTCCATCTATGCATTACACTGTATGTCTATGGTTGGTTGCGGCTGTCGGTTTGCCTTCTTTCAATCACGGGAAAAATGTACAGTTTGGAAAGCAAATGCTGTCTACTAAATGTGTAATGCGATATATATTTTAACATTACTTTTTTACACGCGAAAAAACATTTGAATAAAATATTTGATCTGCCGTCTTCCTCAGATGAAGAGGATGATGACACAATCTTTGCGAGAGGGATGATATCTGATTTCATTGGTCCTCAACTCATGGCTCAGACACTTCATTCAGGATAAATGGAGTTAGCCCTGAGTTAGCCTGCCCGGATCAGGTTAGTTCTGAAGGATTCATTGTCATAGAAATGTACCGGTTAAATGGTACCGGTTATCCCAAGTTGAACTCAGAGATAACAAACGTTACCTCGCTAAGTCCTCAAACCTGATTCCTTGTAGAGGGCTCTGTCTATATCAGCTCTAAACACACAGAGTGGAGATGTGCGGCGATGGCAGGCGACGTGTGGTCACAATGTTAATGGCAGTGTAGGGTTGCATAAACACACCCACAAACTGAAGCAACAATTTTCCCTGGCAGACCATGTAGTCATGAAAATGTTTGCATCTGTCTTTCTGGTACAGAATGATTATAGTCATCATATAGGTAATATTGTCACAATCGACTACTTTTTAGAGCAAGTCATTGGTCTCCTCTATGGAGAGACAGTGTATATGTTTTTGGTGTAATAGTCCTATATCCTAATTCTCAGCAACCTCAACATGTTGGGGTGGATTGGCAAAATGCTCCACTGCAGCTTGTAACGGCATATTTATCTGGTTTCTGTTTTTAATGTCAGTGAAACTTCACATTGCTATGAAATGGTTAAATAGAAACCACAGATGTATAGCTTTGGTGGGTGGGGAAAATCTATAGTAACTTTTGTGGCTTTCTCCAACCTCATTTGGTGCGTGGGCCTCTGTCTGAGGCGATATGTCAAAAATGGTTTTGGTTCATAGTACTGACAGACAGAGCAAATGCTGGGAGCAGTTTGAATGTGCTGTTTAACAGTCGGGTCTTTAATAGAATTGACATTTTTAAAAGGCTATTTTAATTCTAAGCGTCCTTTTAATACAGCGTGGCCGTATACACACTACCTGTTTTTCTGGGTCGGCGACATTCACATTTGTTAGGACATCCAAATATAGAAACTGGAGAGAGAAGCATCATGCTGATTTGCAGTTTTAGGCAACCAGAAATTACATAGAACACTCTGTATTTTTTAATACTCACCGCCACAAAGTATATGGTAGGCTAGTGTCTTTGATAACTGTCTCCATGCCTGATCGCTCCCCGTCTCTAGCAGATAGGAAACTGTTTCATTTAAGCAGCAGAGAGACTTTGCTTTCATTCTTCCGTCTTGTGTAAAAAAAAAAACGTGTCTTCGGGAGGTAGCTACCAACCAGGACAGTGGAACAAAAGGCATTATGTATTGGAACCTGACTCTATGGGTTACAATTCTGTGTGTTTATCTCAGTTTGTTTGTTTATGTGTGAGGCCGAGTGCCTATATTCCTGGTCTTTTGTATTTATTAACTCTCCTCACATCATGCCATATGCTTTTATCGTGCATTTTGACTGTTTGTTGCCTCTCAAGTGAGATTTAGAAATGGAGAGACCGTTTAGGCAGTATATTTCCTTCATATCTAATGGACTGTACCTGTCTTCTACCTGTCGGTTCTGTTGTCCGTCTGTAGGTAAGCTCCACCTGGCCTCTTAAGATGGGCCGTATTGAGAAGAGTGCGGAGGCCCACAAAAGGAGCTGTGTTAGCCAGGAGATGGAACTACGACGGGACCGCTCTCATCACAGGTGAGGGATACACAGGGTAATAAACACACACAACAAGAACACTCAAATGTAATACGCTGCTCAGTAACAAGTTTGTTATAACTGCCGCAGGTTGTAACTCAGATTGTTGATGTTGTTTCCTCAGCTGGAGAGGACGGGCACGTCAAGATCTGGTCTAAGAGTGGCATGCTGAGGTCCACCTTGGTCCACCTTATCCTTTCAAACACTCAGCTCAGAAATGACTGTATTTCAAAACAAATTTGGAGTGCAGCAGACTCGTAGTGCATAGCCACACTTTGTTTTGAAACAAATGTAGCCACCAATATTGTCCCTTTTAACAATTTCCTGTTTTGTCAGAATGGGGCCCTGTAGTTTTTGTGGTGCAGTTGCTCCACAGTGTAGAGCCAGCATTGCACTCTCTCTGTGTGAAGAGGTGTATGTGAGCGTGTGTGTGTGTATGCTAATCTTCCAGCCCGGTGTTGTCAGCATGCTTCGGTTCAGCTGGCGCCTAGTCGAACTGAACAACTGTGCTCGCATACTCCCTTAAAATACCTTTGCGGCAATAGTTCTGTTTGTTCTTCTTCATATGCCATAGCCAGTATACGCTTCCTCAAAATAGTCAGAATTAATCCCACAATAACTCAAGAAATCTGTAATTATTTTGACATATATTCCAAGGACATTTTAGTCGCGCAATTTTACATCTAACTAAGATGTTTGGTTCAGTATTTCTCAAGTGAAAAAATTTGCATGAAAACAACAAATACTTCATTGAAGAATCCCTACTGTTGACCCAATCAACAGGGCATAGACTTCGTCTACTGACTTCGGTTTGCCTCAAGGGAAAAAAATGTTGTGTGCGCGAACAGTCGACAAAACCCTCGCTGAAGACCAAATGGAACTTAAACATCCCAAAATGTCATCATAATATATGCACAAACTGTTTTGGATAGGAAGCATGTTGGACGCCTGCTGGTGCTGTGTGGTTAACACTAACATGTCCCTGTCTGTAAAGTCACCTACAGGTGGTTCTGTTACTCTCTAACAGAACCAGTCCAAGTACTGAATGTGCTTTTACACACAACATGTATATTGATATTGGCTTTCACTGAATTAATCACTGTACTTATTGAATGAATCACTGAACTAATTTTGAAATCTCAATTTGGAACTAGGATGTTATTTCACTATCCATGTGTGATTGAGGATGCACGCTATTAATCATAGGGGTTGAGTGTGTCACCCTGGTGCTTTCTCATGCCGTCGGTAGTTCTCTCACACTCTGGTGTGCCCAGTCAGAGGACCTGCTGCGGCTGTGGCTTGGGCCGGGCCTGGGACAGTTGTAATGAGGTCAAACCCATGAACACAGCCACGTGAGTTACAGAGAGATAGATTGCACTGGTGGACATTTTGTAAACATAAGGCAACACAGCCTCCAATTATATTCTCACACACAGACCGCAGTGTTCATTAAGGCCTCTTCTGCTTTTGAGGGCACCTCACTGGATGAGAGAGAGAGAGAGAGAGAATGGGATCTGATGAAAAGGGAAAAGGCTTGTCAAATAGGGGTACAATACTGTTCATGTGTATTCAGGGAGCCCTTCCCTCTGTGCCATGACACAAACATTTCTCTGCTTAAACTGAGCTTTTGGTTGACCCCAAGTGGAGCATGATGCGCTGCCATTAGACAGCTCTGAGAACAGAGGTTATATAGTAATCTAGGTAATGTCGTCACCGTACATATAGATAGACTAATACAGTTTAAAGCACTCCAGGATATACCTCATGTATACCTCAATTTTTTGACTTTCAAATTTACTTCCACAGTCGGGATTTGTGTGTGTGCGTACAGTGTGTGTCTGTGTGTATTTGAAACTGCTGTAAACTAGGCCGGTGCGATGATCTGAAAGATGGCCTTTGTGTTAACAGTGATTTACTCCAGCCAGATGATTTAAGATGACAATCTGGCAGAGGGAGGTGTGTGTGTGTGTGTGTGTGTGTGTGTGTGTGTGTGTGTGTGTGTGTGTGTGTGTGTGTGTGTGTGTGTGTGTGTGTGTGTGTGTGTGTGTGTGGACTATTAGGGTGTAATGCTGCTGGATACAGTTGAAATTGCAGCCAATCCTCCAGTTCCATTTTTATTAAAAGCACCATAAAGATTTAAAGGTTTATTGGAGTGGAGTTTTATTAAAATCTATAAAAAAAAGACTCTTAATGATAAATCTCTCTATCCAGTACTCACATGCAGATGGGTCTCTTATTAATTGATTCATTCTGCCATTTGAAATATCTTCAGTGTTCTCAACATTTCTGCGTTGATGTGGAGTGGATGCATTCTGCCAAATGAACGGGCTCTATTTCTCCCTCAGTCCTCTGTTTAATGTGTCCGTCTGTGCTGTTGTGATTGTGAACCATGGCATTGACTGGACAGGCTTGAGAGGGAGTGAGCTGCACAGCCGCTGTTGCACATACAGATTTGTAGAGCGTATGGAGGAACTGGTGGTGTCTCCTAACAGGTGTAGACACCTCATCCACACTGCAGATGCATTCTGTGCAGGTGCTGCTCCCCCTTATGCAGACACACACACACACACACACACACACACACACTGCAGGAGTCACAGGTACAGCTGGGGGCCATTGTTGTGAGTCTTGAGTGCGATGATGTAACCATGTCCCATTTGTGTGGGGGAGAAAGAGAGAGGGAGGAGGGGGGGGGCAGAGAGAACTCGTCTCAGCCGTCTCTCATTGTCAGCCCGCAATCATGTGACCTCTTAGCATTTGTGAGAAACCGCAAGCACCTGGAGCAGGGTTAAATGTCAGCCTTCCTCTCTCTCCCTCCCTCCCTCTCTCACTGACACACACACACACACACACACGTTTTAGGCAGGTTTCTCTTAACGCTCAGCTGTCTTGCTGTGACACATAGCCAGGTCTGCAGGATTGAAGCAAGCTTTACATACTAAATCCCATTCCTACAGGCTGTACGAAGTGAACCCTCAGAGTAAGTATGACACTGCTGTGGTGTAGAAATTAGAAATGCAATCTCATCCAGCTACTGCAGTGTCTCCGTCTCTGTGTTTGTAAGGCATACCAAGCACTTCTCCCTGTTTGATAAGGACTGCCTCGAGGCAAACTCTGTGTGATAGCTAGTCAATGCTTTCATGAAACCAGAGTCAAGTAACTAATGGATCTTCTACTGACAGAATTACTTTATTATATGTCACGCTGTTTGAGGAGGAGATGCAACTCCTTAAACCTTAAACAAGTTTCAGTTTTCATCATTTTTAATGGTTGTGTTATGGAAATACTATTATAAAAAGTTATTGTTTAATCACATGAACATTGCTCAGCAGTGTGATTCCTCACCTCTCCTGCTGTGTGTGTGTGTGTGTGTGTGTGTGTGTGCGTGCGTGCGTGCGTGCGTGCGTGCGTCTGTCTCTCTCAGGGTCTCCTGTATACTCGGTGGCCTGGAGCCCGGACTCTGATAGGATCCTGTACACGTCAGGCAGACTGCTGATAATCAGGCCCCTGCAACCCAGCGCCAAGGTCCAACAGGTACTGTAAGTGTGACTGTGTGTGTGGGGATTGAAGACCTCGCACTACAGTGAGTATTTTCCTTGTTCATGTACATTTGTTTATTGTTCTTTTTGGCACTGAATTGTGCCTGGGACCCTGAGTAAACACCAGAGGGTTTAGTGTTCCCCCCTTCACCCCTCTCACCTCACCACCCCTTCACCCCCCCTGAGCAGAGCAACAGCTGGCTGTGTATGGAGAAGCCCCCTGCACAACTCTGTGACCCCTGCAATCCCCCCCATCCCCCAACTCCTATAACCCCCTCACCTCACCCCCTGCTCCCTCTGGGAGAGACAGACCCGTGGGAGGGAGAGGGGTTTGGGGAGGCGGAGATCAGGAGTTGTAGTGATAACCTTCACATGGTAGGAGGAGAAAGGAGATAATGACTGAGTTGACTCCTCTTGTCCTCCTTTTATGGCACTTGCCTCTGGTTATCTGTTGGTCGATACATCTCATGAGCATTTGACGTGTGTGACTGTCCAACCTTTCCTGAATTTTTGAAGGGGAAACTATTCTGAAGATTTTCCCCAGTCCCATTCAGTATGCTGAACAATAAGCAGCACATCAGGATGTGTCAGTAAGTCACTTGGCGAACGCTGGGGTGTGTGTGTTAGTTAGTGTGTGTGTATTACAGAGATGCAATGGGGTCTCTGACGGGGTCGTGTGTGTGATCTCGTCCCCGTGGCGACCTGTGAAGGCTCTGCCCTGTTTCCAATTAGAGCCAAGTCCACGCTATTACATTAACACAGAGCAGACTGGGAGGCTGTCAGAGAGAGCACCTCGCTCGACCTTCAGCTCTAGCTCTCTCGCTTCTTGTCCTCTATGCTCCTTCTGATAAGAACCCTCTCCTCTCCCCTGTATTTGCTTTATCATGTCTCCTGTGTGTGAACTCTCCCTGCAGTCTTCTCCTGCTTGTCCTTGACAACAAAAAAACTCAGAGTCATATTAGCCTGCAGCCCAGCGTGTAGTATATTGATATGGACCTGGGCCCCCCTCTCTCATTCAACCTCTATCCCCTTCTCCCCATCTACCCCCCCTTCTCCCCATCTACCCCCTCTCTCATTCAACCTCTCTCCCCTTCTCCCCATCTACCCCCACTTCCCCCCTCTCTCTCTTTCTTTCCCTCCCTCTGTCTCTCAGGTGTGGGGTAGAGCCTGGGACTGGTTAACTGAGGTGCGATCCTGATTGTATTGGTTGTGTTTGGAGAATATCCCTGCTCTTGCATAAACATCTGCTCTCTCTCTGCTCTCTCCTCTCTCCCTTGTTCCTTGCTCCCTCCCTCCCGTCCTCTCCCCAGTGGAAGTCCCATGATGGGACCATTCTGAAGGCGGACTGGAACTCTGTGAATGACCTGATACTGTCAAGTGGAGAGGACTGTAAATACAAGGTCAAGTGTGTCCCGTGATCCAAAAATGATTGTCTATGTTATAATGTGTGCATCACACAGTCACAACACTGTGTAATTGACCCTGTTCCTTCTCCCACCTCTCTCTCGCTCGCTCCCCCTCCTTCCCGTCATCTCCCTCCTTCTCTCTCAGGTGTGGGACAGCTATGGTCGTCTGCTCTACACGTCCTCGTCACATGACTACCCTGTGACCTCCATGTCCTGGTCTCCGGATGGGGAGGTGTTCGCAGTGGACTCCTTCAACAGCCTGCATCTCTGTGACAAGCCCGGGGTAAGGGCTCCCCTCACACCCCACCCCCGTCCTCTGCCAACCCCCCACACACCTCTGTGTACTGTCACGGTGTGTGTTTCAGTGTGACAAACCTGGTTCTGTAATAGGTCCTCTGTCACTTCCCTAGTGTGTGGAAATAGATGGTGAATGCATGGTGTGAGTCTCTCGGTATACCTCCCTCACTAGTCCCTGTCACATGTTCATATTAATACCTGGTGCTGATAGTGCTGTTGATAGTAAGTGGACTTGTAATGAGAGAGGCCCGAGGGGGCGTGGTATATTGCCAATATACCACGGTTAAGGGCTGTTCTTAGGCACGACGCAACGTAGAGGTATATTAGCCGTGGTATATTGACCATATACCACAAACCCCCGATGTTCCTTATTGCTATTATAAACTGGTTACCAACGTAATTAGAGCAGTAAAAATAAATGTTTTGTTATACCCGTGGTATACGGTCTAATATACCATGGCTGTCAGCCAATCAGTATTCAGTGCTCAAATCAGCCAGTTTATAATTGTTGTTTTGTTATTCTTCAGCGTATGGCCAGAAACAACATGTGGAGTCTCAGCTGGGTTTATTGTTTAGTTAGAATAGAAATGTCAGTGTATTGTTCTATGAGACGTGGCCTAATGAAAACAAACAGCACAAGTCTCTGGTCCTCTGTACTGATCACCACGTATTTCATGCTACAGTGTACATTTTGATCTAATTAGGATCAAATTGCGTTTTTTTTTTTGTTGCACCGAACAAATGGTCTGGAGAGAGACTCTGAGCCAACGCAGATGTCTACACAACACCGAGGTTATGAAAGAGTGTGTGTGTGTGTGTGTGTGTGTGTATTCGAGGGTATTCTCTTTCACTTGTCTAGTTGTTACAGATCAGTGTGGATGAAGGAAAGTAGATGTGGAGAGGACAGAAGCCTTCTTGGTCTTCTGAGTTGAACCCTCAGTAGAACGCTATCCAGTCAAAGCCTGTTGCTTTTTGGGGGTTATGAGTCAGAAACAAGATTGCAGCAAGAGTACAGTAATAAGCACTATCTTCGTTTCACACTGTAAATATTGCTTGTTTTTTTGAGTACACAAATCCAGGAAGATTGTTTGGACTACTGAGACCACAGAAACTCTGTGAGCGGGTGTAATTGTGTCGAATAAGGAACCTAAATCACCTTTCTTCACAATGACAATTGTGTCTCTGTGGTATGAGTTTGTCGACGTTGCTAGTCTGTCTGTCATTGCGCCACTCTGTGTCTTGTGGTGGAGTTGACTGAGGCTCTCTCTCGCTCTCTGATGATGATGATGATGCATACAGTAACTAACTAACTGGGGTAAGGGTCTGTTTACCTTCACCACCTCCTCAGCTCCTCCCAGGCCACAGAGAGAGAGTGTAGTGTATACTGTAGCCCGGCCCTGGCCCGCCGTGGGAGGGTTGCTCAACACCATGGAGAAGAAGACTGAGGAAGAAGAAAAACAAAGAGAGGAGAGAAAGAGAAAAGGCCACTCAGAAGTCACTTTGTGACTCCTCCTTGATGAGCTGATGAATCTGATCCCGTGTTCTGTCGGCCCAGCGGCCCTTGCTTTCAGTCTCATGCACATTTGATGTGTATGTTGAGTTACAGTACGTGCATGGTAACTGTTGCATCCTTGCCTGTATCTGGCTGTAGTTGGGCTGCGGTGCAGAAGGAGTTAAGCACAGTGAGGAATCTTTGCTGTTACTACCGTGACTAATGTGCAGGAGTTTCATTCTGTATCTGGTACAATGAAACCTTGCACTTTACAGAGCGCTGCCTCAGCAGGAACGGCCCAGCGCGTTTAACCCCTAACCTCCAGCAAGACTCCCCCCCTGGGACAGATGAAGCACATTACCCCCCTCATTATCACAGGGCTGGGAGAAGGGGGAATACCCCATTACAAATGCATGCGCACTAGACGCACAGATACTGAGCCACACAGATGCACCGATACAGACACACGTGTTGGGGCTAGTCTCAATGTCAGTCCTGGGCTGAACTTGATCACTTTTTCTCATGGGCCTTTTTTATGGATTGTTGATCATTTGGAAATATGGTGTTCTATTGGCTTGAATAAGGATCTTGTAAGTCCCCACCCCCTCTCCTCTTTAGGCATGGCTGACGTTGGATTCTGGCACTTTAACTGGATTTGAGCACAAGAAGTGAGTCTGTCTGTGGATATGTGTGTGTTTGTGTGTGCCTGCGAGACAGCAGTCTATTTACGAGGCACTGCAGCTGGTGTCTAGCGTCTGGACTCTGTCACGATCCCTGACACTGTGACACTCACTAACAAGTGTGACTCATTGTGCCCTCTCTCCTTCCCTCCCCCTCTCTCTTTCTTTTGCCTTCCCTCTCTCTCCCCCTTTCTCCCCTCTCTCCCCCTCACTTCTCTTCTTTTTCTCCATCTTTCCTTCTCATCTGCAGATCGGTACACAGACACTATCATAGACCCTGTTAGTGTGTGTGTGTGTGACTGTGCGAGTATGTGTGACTGTGCACGTATGTGTGTGTGTTCGACTAATTTGTCAGAATAACAAATACAGACTGATGATGACGTTCCTGTGGATGCTATGACATGACGGTAAGACGGTAGATGGTAGACTCTTCCAAACCATCCAACCAGAAACCCCCACTCCAGCTTACTAAAAAACCGAACACACACACACCAGACTCCGTGTCCTGTCCCATGTTGGGTCTTGTTTCAGGCCTTAATTGAAATGTCCAGAACAATCGTTGGGCTATTAATACCTGCTGTTCCCGCGGTGTGGTCGGGACTGAAGACGTGGCCCAGCTCTGGCCCAGTCCAGCAACCAGGAACCCTTCACTCCACTAATTAGCCAAAACCAATGGCTGGCCTGCTATAGAAAGCCTATACTTAATCAGGAGCGGCTGATGGCTTCTTAAAGCTGCTATTTGCCGATCTATTTGACCTCATCTGAAACAGCGCTGTTACATGTAATGACATGAAGTCAGAATGTATCCCAAATCGGTTTCCTACCACCTGACACACACACAACACACACACACACACTGGAAAAAGGAAAGTCTGAGGCTCCCTCTCCACACCCATAACATCTGCCTGCTCCACTCACACAGCCATAGGAGATAAGTCGTCAAATTTATAGCTCACGATTGCAGTGTTGTTCTGAAGAGGAAGGGGGGTCATGATTTGGAGTGTAAAACCACTGGTATCTGGTGTAATGCAGATGATATTTTGTGCAACACGCAAAAGGTCCCAAATCAATGTAATCAATGATTTATTGATTTAATGTCTCCAGCTGTGATTTTTCTTGTTGTGTCGTCAGCAAACTTGATGATGGCGTTGGAACTATGTGAAGCCACTCACTCGTGGGCATACAGGGAATACAGGAGGGGACTGAAGACGTACCCTTGTGGGGCCCCCATGTTGAGAATCGGTGTCGAGGAGGTAATGTTGCCTACCTTCACCACCTGGGGGTGGCCCGTCAGGAAGTCCAGGACCTAGTTGCATACGGAGGAGTTCAGACCCAGGGCCGTGAGCTTTGTAATGAGCTTATAGGGCGCTATGGTATTGAAGGCCAAGCTGTAGTCGATGAACAGCATCCTCACATACAGTTGAAGTCTACATACACATTTAAACTCAGTCAAATACATTTAAACTCAGTTTTTCACAATTCCTGACATTTAATCCTAGTAAAAATTGCCTGTTTTAGTTAGGATCACCACTTTATTTTAAGAATGTGAAATGTCAGAATAATAGTAGAGAGAATGCTTTATTTCAGCTTATATTTCTTTCATCACATTCCCAGTGGGTCAGAAGTTTACATACAATCAATTAATATTTGGGAAGCCTCCCGGGTGGCGCAGTGGTCTAGGCATCGCAGTGCTAGCTGTGCCACCAGAGATTCTGGGTTCGAGCCCAGGCTCTGTCGCAGCCGGCCGCGACCGGGAGGTCCATGGGGCGACTCACAATTGGCCCAACGTCGTCCGGGTTAGGGAGGGTTTGGCCGGCAGGGATATCCTCATCGCGCACTAGCGACTCCTGTGACGGGCTGGGCGCAGTGCACACTGACCAGGTCACCAGGTGTACGGTGTTTCCTCCGTCACATTGGTGTGGCTAGCTTCCGGGTTGGATGTGCATTGTGTCAAGAAGCAATGTGGCTAGGTTGGGTTATGTTTCGGAGGACGCATAGCTCTCAACCTTCGCCTCTCCCGAATCCGTACGGGTGTTGCAGCGATGAGACAAGACCGTAACTACTACCAAATGGATACCACGAAATTGGGCAGAAAAAAAGAAAAAATATATACATATATTTGGTAGCATTGCCTTTAAAATCTTTAACTTGGGTCAAACGTAGCCTTCCATAAGCTTCCCCATAAGTTGGGTGAATTTTGGCCCATTCCTCCTGACAGAGCTGGTGTAACTGAGCCAGGTTTGTAGGCCTCCTTGCTCGCACACACTTTTTCAGTTCTGTCCACAAATTTTCTATAGGACTTAGGATTTATGTGAGGGCTTTGTGATGGCCACTCCAATACCTTGACTTTGTTGTCCATAAGCCATTTTGCCATTGTCCATTTGGAAGAACCATTTGCGACCAAGCTTTAACTTCCTGACTGATGTATTGAGATGTTGCTTCAATATATCCACATAATTCCCATCCTCATGATGCCATCTATTTTGTGAAGTGCACCAGCCCCTCCTGCATCAAAGCAACCCCACAACATGATGCTGCCACCCCCGTGCTTCACAGTTGGTGAAGATGGTGTTCTTCGGCTTGCGAGCCTTCCCCCTTTTCCTCCAAACATAACGATGGTCAGTATGGCCAAACAGTTCTATTTTTGTGTCATCAGACCAGGGGACATTTCTCCAAAAAGTACGATCTTTGTCTCCATGTGCAGTTGCAAACCGTAGTCTGGCTTTTTTATGACGGTTTTGGAGATGTGGCTTCTTCCTTGCTGAGCGGCCTTTCAGGTTATGTCGATATAGGACTCGTTTTACTGTGGATATAGATACTTTTGTACCCGTTTTCTCCAGCATCTTCACAAGGTCCTTTGCTGTTGTTCTGGGATTGATTTGCACTTTACGCACCAAAGTACGTTCATCTCTAGGAGACAGAAGGCGTCTCCTTCCTTAGCGGTATGACGGCTGCGTGGTCCCATGGTGTTTATACTTGCATACTATTGTTTGTACAGATGAACGTGGTACCTTCAGGTATCTGGAAATTGCACCCAAGGATTAACCAGACTTGTGGCGGTCTACAACTTTTTTCCTGAGGTCTTGGCTGATTTCTTTTGATTTTACCATTATGTCAAAGAAGGAGGCACTGAGTTTGAAGGTAGGCCTTGAAATACATCCACAGGTACACCTCCAATTGACTCAAATTATGTCAATTAGCCTATCAGAAGCTTCTAAAGCCATGACATCATTTTCTGGAATTTTCCAAGCTGTTTAAAGGCACAGTCATCTTAGTGTATGTAAACATCTGACCCACTGGAATTGTGATACAGTGAATTATAAGTTAAATAATCTGTCTGTAAAAAATTGTTGGAAAAATGACTTGTGTCATGCACAAAGTAGATGTCCTAACCGACTTGCCAAAACTATCGTTTGTTAACAAGAAATTTGTTTAGTGGTTGAAAAACACCTCCAACCTAAGTGTATGTAAACTTCCGACTTCAACTGTATGCATTCCTTTTGTCCAGGTTAGTCAGGGCAGTGTTCAGTGCAATGGTGATTGCGTCTTCCGTGGATCTGTCAGGGTGGTAGGCAAATTGAAGATGGTCGAGTGTGTCAGGGAGGGAGGTGATATGGTCTTTGATCAGCCTCTCAAAGCACTTCATGATGATGGAAGAGAGTGCTACTGGTCGGTTTCTTGGGCACAGGGATGAGAGTGGACATCTTGAAGCAGGTGGGTATAGCGGCCTGAGCTAGATAGAGAACACAACAGCCAACTGGTCTGCACATGCTCTGAGAGCATGGCTAGGGATGCCGTCTGACCCGACAGCCTAGCGAGGGTTAACACGTTTGAATGACTTACATACGTCCTCAGTAGAGACTGCGAGTGTGTAGCCCACATTGTCATCAGGGGCTCTCTGCAGCTCAGGGTCATATTGCTCGAATCATGAGTAAAAGGTGTTTAGCTCCTCCGGTAGGGTGGCGTTGGTGACTGCGATGTGGCTGGCTTTCTTCTTTTAATCCGTGATCACTAGGAGCCTCTGCCACACACGCCTTGTATCCAACCTGCTGAATTTCTCCTCCACTTTGTCCCTATACTTGTGTTTCGCCATCTTGATCAATCTGCGTAGGTCGTATTTGTACTGTTTAACCAAACTATTGTTCCTGGTCACCTTGCCCTGTTTATAAGCAGCATCTCTCTCTTTCAGTTTTTCTACAAGACTGCTATCAATTCACGTTTTTTTACTCCTCATCCCCACCCCTGGGTCGCTCTCTTTTCTCTCATCCATTTTCCCTGGCTTCTATCTTTCTCCTAACTCACTACTTATCCCACCACTCATATTCCCTCAGTTTTATCTTTCTCTCTGGGGAAGGTATGTGACTTTAGGTTCCCTGTGAGGCCCTGTCAGCTTAGACCCTGTAAGGCTGGCATCTGTGTTTCTCCCTCCCTCCCTATAAAGTATCAGTCTCTATTCTCCAGGCTGTACCACTCCCGTGTGCCCTGCCTGGCTGCCAATGGCTGGCCTGGAAACTCTCCCTGCTGCTGGAGCGATATAAAAAGCCTCTAAACTTAACGGTGGTTCGAGTCCTGAAGTGCTCTTAGTAGAGCATGAAAAGGGCAGAGAAAACTATTGTAGATCTACTATTGTAGTATTAGTATTTTCTGCTTTATCTGTTTTCATCACATGAGCTATGATGGTTAGCGGAATACAGATGGCGAAAATGTCACTAAAAGTGAGAGGGCAGGCTGCACGAGTGGGACAGGGGGAAAGAAAGAGAGAGAGAGGAGAGCTGCATGGAAAAACAGCAGATGTGGGGGGGTTACACACCAGAGGGAGAGAGTGGGAGAGAGAGAGAGAGAGAGAGTGGGCGAGGGAGAGAGAGAGAGCGCAGTGAAACAAAGAGAGTCCTGAGTCAGCAACTGCAGAGCAGTTTTCTCCCCAGGCAACTGGGCTGGGCTCTTCCACTCTCTCTCTCTCCCTCTCTCTTTCTCTCGCTCTGCCTGACACACTCCACATGCTCCTACTTTGTCTCCTCGATCTCCTTCTTTCGCTCTCTCTCTCAAAAAGGTAAAATATGCTTTATTGCCATGCAGTTTACAGGTACAACAATCTTGTCATAGCAGTTAAAGACAGTTCATTAGATTAAAAGTATGAAGATACCTATCAAATGAACTCAATTTGGGGGGAAAAGGTGGAGACTTTCTCTCACTACACTTATTCTCCCTTTTCTCCACCTTTCTCCTCCCCTTATGATCCAAACTCTCTACATGTTCTCTTTCTCTCTCTCTCACTCGCTCTCTGCCCCCAGCTCCAGTTTAGAGAGGTAGAGAGTTTAAGCAGTGAAAAGGGCACTTTGGGGTCTATCTTACCACTTAAGTCAAGCCTCTCTTCCTTCACACATTTTCTCTGTTTTCTTTTAAATCATTTTTACTTCTCCTTTTAACACGTCTGGGTGAGGCTGCCTATGAAATGTTTTTGAACAAGTGGGCACATTCTGGTTTTAACAGCCTCTACTTCTCAGCCAGTTAAACAGCCATCAAATGTATGTTTCTCCAGTTTGCATGGTAATAACACAGGCTGGCACTGCAGGCAGGTTCAAGTCCTGGTCTTAAATGATCGTTGCAGGACAGTGGAATCCTACATCAACCTGCATCAAATGAAAAAGAATGTCCTTGTTAAAGCAGCCTCCTATTTTATAATAGTGTGTCTTCAGGTAAGGATGTGGAGGGACAGTCATTACCAGGTGTTGGTTTGCTGTGCTTGGACTTTTGTTGGCACGGCTGGTGGAAAAGTGTATGTGTTTCACGGTCTTTTTTCAGATGATTGACTGCACTTCCGTTGTGTGTGTGTGTGTGTGTGTGTGTAATATCGGTCAGAGTGAGAGGCACTTGTTGACATGGTATTACTTTTACACCTCTCTGGAGCTGGGCTTCAGGCTTGCCATGTTGGAAAGTGAATGGGGAGAGCGTGAAAAAGAGTAAAAATAAAAGGGGAAACGGCTGATGGAGAAATGTAGTGCGGATCTGTCCAATATATCCTGTGAAGTTGGCTGGAGAGTGGGGCTCGGAGAATTGGTCTCCATAAACGATGGTGGTTACCCCCCCTTCTGTCCTCTCTCCAAACTCCTCACCCCTTCCCCTCACTCCCCCTCTCTGGTCTGGTGTGGGGTAAGATGTATGACAGCCTGAGACAGTGCCATGCCAGGCCCTCTGACAGTCATCACTCCCCACACCACTAAATCACTACCTCCACACACCAGGAAAGAGAAAGAGGATGTAATGGGAGGCAAGATGCAGGTCATTCGAAGGAGTGAAATGTTTTAAAAGAGAAATGAGATATAAAAAAATGAGGATCAGAGATGCAAAGAGAAAGTGAGTGAGGTACTGTATATAGAGTTATAGAGTTTGGGATATAGAGTACTGTATATAGAGTTATAGAGTTTGGGATATAGAGTACTGTATATAGAGAAGTTTTATTAATATCAATGTCAATAAAAGGTTCTACATTCAGCTACATTATTAATTTGACTCTGAAAGCACACAAAGCAGCCTCCACATTTCTCCCAAAGTTTGTTGTGTACTGCGGTGAGAGATGTTGTATTTATGTATTTGGTGTGTGTTATTGCATCTGTGTGCATGCTTCCGTGTGTGTGGGGGGGGGGCTGAAGACCAGTGTTTATTGGTGTTTCACTTCATTTTCACCGCTTATTTACATGGCCCGAGCTCAGTGGCGTAACAAGCAGGGCTGCCAAGTTCATTATGCTATTACTGGGGACCAGGGGAGAGGCCAGGGCGAGAGGGGAGAATGGGGGATGGAGGGGTGAGGTAAGGAAAGGGGTAGGGGGTAGGAGCAGGGGTCGAAGATTTTGGCTGGTCCCCAGAGTTTCTCTCTCCCCTCTTTGTTCCACATAGACAAGCTCTACTTCTTGACATTGACAAAGTTATTGACTGCCTGCACAAATGGCATAATTTGATGGATCTGTTTGCGTCCACGAATAAGTAATGGTCTTGCCGTAATTTTTGTGCGTTTATGTGTGTGTCTGCAGTGGTGTAAAGTAAAAATACTTGAAAGTACTACTTAAGTAGTTTTTAGGGTATCTGTACTTTACTACTATTTTTGACAACTTTTACCTTTACTTCATTCCTGAAGAAAATTATGTACTTTTTACTCCATACATTTTGAATGCTAAGCAGGACAGGGCAATTGTCTAAATCACACACATCCCTGGTCATCCCTACTGCCTCTGATCTGGCAGACTCACTAAACACAAGTGAAGTTTGCAAATTATGAGTGTTGGAGTGCCCCTGGCTATCAGTAAATAAATAAAATAAAAATTGAAAATGATGCCGTCTGGTTTGCTTTATATAAGGAATTTGAAATGTATTTATTCTTTATTTTTTACTTTTGATACTTAAGTATATTTAAAACAAAATTACTTTTAGGTTTTTACTCAAGTAGTATTTTACTGGGTGACTTTCACTTGAGTCATTTTCGTTTAAGGTATATTTTACTTTTACTCAAGTATGAAAATGGGGTATTTTTTCCACCACTGTGTCTGATATTCGTAAGAGCATGCTGTAGGGGGATATGCTTCTTGATAAAACCTTTTGAAACAAGCCATTACACCTCGTTATTATCATTATTATTCGGGTTATTACTTATAAATATTCATCAACAAATTAAGAAACGCCAGGTTGGAGAGGATCTTTCGTATTGACACAACATTAACGGAGTCAAAATAAAGATATGTGCTACCTTGTCCTTTGTGCATATAAAAAAATGTAAATACAGATCCTAGCACAAAACTGTTCAAACGAAGTCCGATAGGTTCTCACACTTTCCCCGAAATATTCGCATATCACAAACCCTGCTACTGCGGTCATTCGATGGCAGTGGCAAGCGAGGACGCCGTAATTAGATGAATAATGTAGACTAAGCTACTGAAAATTGGCCTTTTACAAGATTAAATCATGACAGGAGAAATAGAATCTTATTAAAGAGATTGAGTCCAGACAGGTTACTTTGGGACATTTTCTGAATAGACTATAGAGAATCAGCAAACCCACACCCCAGCAAAAGCACCCGTCAATCAAAGCCACCAGCGTATATCAGACACGAGCAAATATTTCTCCTTTCCTTAAAACGTATTAGGCTTTCCAAAAGTAGGCTTGAAGATAATGAATTGAAAAGGAAAGTATGAAGGGGACAGCTATTCTATAGTATGAATATGAAATTGACAATCATTAAAATAGAAACAAATACACGCAACATGTCCATAGCCTGTTTAGAGTGTTGGAAATATTTTTCAAGTACTGTAACTATTTATTATCATTTGAAACGGACTAAGTTGACTTACTGTGTGAGGTGAAGAACAAAATTACTCAGAAGCCCAACTGGGCACTTTCCTACATTTGACATTTGCGAGAAGTAGGCCATGTACTTCTATGCGTGCTCAGTCAACATTAACAGGAAAGAGAAACCAGACACATGCTCACATGGAGCGCGTAAATTATGTTATGAAATAAACCAAACCGTGTTTCTCATAAGTGTAGCAGGTTGTGAACTCTGCAAACAACATTTCCACTCCGAGAATAGGAACGGTAAATGACTGTAACATAAATTAATTGCTAGGACCCAGCCTGATCAGCTTGATTAGTCCACTCAATACTGCGCTTTCGGGAAAACATTCCCCTTTTCCACATTTTGTTACGTTACAGCCTTATTCTAAAATGTATTTCCTCATCAATCTACACACAATACCCGATAATGACAAAGTGGAAACAGGTTTCTAGATTTTTTTGCTAATTTAAAAAACAGAAATACAATCAAAGACCCTTTGCTATGAGACTCGAAATTGAGCTCAGGTGCATCCTGTTTCCATAGATCATCCTTGAGATGTTTCTACAACTTGTTTGGAGTCCACCTGTGGTAAATTCAATTGATTGGACATGATTTGGAAAGGCACAGACCTGTCCATATCAGGTCCCACTTTTGACAGTGCATCTCAGAGCAACAACCAAGCCATGAGGTTGAAGGAATTGTCCGTAGAGATCCGAGACATGTTTGTGTAGAGGCACAGATCTGAGGAAGGGTACCAAAAAATGTCTGTAGCATTGAAGGTCCCCAAGAACACAGTGCCTCATTCTTCAATGGAAGAAGTTTAGAGCCACCAAGACTTCTTAGAGCTGTCCACCCGGCCAAACTGAGCAATCGGGGTAGAAGGGCCTTGATCTGGGAGGTGACCAAGAACCTGATGGTCACTCTGACAGAGCTCTATAGTTCCTCTGTGGAGATGGGAGAACCTTCCAGAAGGTCAACCATCTCTGCAGCGCTCCACCAATCAGGCCTTTATGGTAGAATGGCCAGATGGAAGCTACTCCTCAGTAAAAGGCACATGACAGTCCACTTGGAGTTTGTCAAAAGGCACCTAAAGGACTCTCAGGCCATGATAAACAAGATTATCTGGTCTAGTTCAATCTTGGTTTCATTATTTGGCCTGAATGCCAAGCATCACGTCTGGAGGAAATCTGGCACCATCCCTGTGGTGAAGCGTGGTGGCAGCATCATGCTTTGGGGATGTATTTCAGCGGCAGGGACTGGTAAACTAGTCAGGATCGAGGGAAAGGACAATGACCCTAAGCACACAGCCAAAGACAACGCAGGAGTGAATGTCCTTGAGTGGCCCAGCCAGAGCCAAGACTTGAACCCGACCGAACACCTCTGGAGAGACCTGAAAATAGCTGTGCAGCAACCCTCCCCACCCAACCTGACAGAGCTTGAGAGGATCTGCAGAGAAGAATGAGAGAAACTCCCCAAATACAGGTGTGCCAAGCTTGTAGTGTCACACCCAAGAAGACTGGGCTTCAACAAAGTACTGAGTAAAGGGTCTGAATACTTACAGTACCTGTCAAAAGTTTGGACACACCTACTCATTCAAAGCTTTTTCTTTATTTTTACTATTTTCTACATTGTAGAATAATAGTGAAGACATCAAACTATGAAATAACACATGGAATCATGTAGTAACCAAAAGTGTTAAACAAATAAACATATTTTATATTTGAGATTCTTAGAAGTAGCCACCCTTTGCCTTGATGACAGCTTTGCACACTCTTGGCATTGTCTAAACCGGCTTCATGATGTAGTCACCTGGAATGCATTTCAATTAACAGGTGTGCCTTGTTAAACATTTATTTGTGGAATTTCTTTCATTATTAATGCGTTTGAGCCAATCAGTTGTGTTGTGACAAGGTAGGGGTGGTTTACAGAGATAGCCCTATTTGGTAAAAGACTAAGTTCATATTATGGCAAGAACAGCTCAAATAAGCAAAGAGAAACGACAGTCCATCATTACTTTAAGACATGAAGGTCAGTCAATGCAGACAATTTCAAGAACTTTGAAAGTTTCTTCAAGTGCAGTCACAAAAACCATCAAGCGCTATGATGAAACTGTCTTTCATGAGGACCACCACAGAAAAGGAAGATCCAGAGTTAACTCTGCTGCAGAGGATAAGTTCATTAGAGTTAACTGCACCTCAGATTGCTGCTCAAATAAATGCTTCACAGAGTTCAAGTAACAGACGCATCTCAACATCAACTGTTCAGAGGAGACTGCATGAATCAGGCCTTCATGGTTGATTTGCTGCAAAGAAATCACTACTAAAGGACAGCTATAAGAAGAAGAGACTTGCTTGGGCCAAGAAACACGAGCAATGGACATTAGACCGGTGGAAATCTGTCCTTTGGTCTGATTTAGTCCAAATTTGAGATTTTTGGATCCAACTGCCGTGTCTTTGTGAGACACAGAGTAGGTGGACGGATGATCTTCGCATAAGTGGTTCCTACCGTGAAGCATGGAGGAGGAGGTGTGATGGTGTGGAGGTGCTTAGCTGGTGACACGGTCTGTGATTTATTTAGAATTCAAGGCACACTTAACCCGCATGGCTATCACAGCATTCTGCAGTGATACGCCATCCCATCTGGTTTGCGCTTAGTGGGACTATCATTTGTTTTTCAACAGGACAATGACGCAAAACACACCTCCAGGCTGTGTAAGGGCTATTTGACCAAGAAGGAGAGTGATGGAGTGCTGTATCAGATGACCTGGCCTCCACAATCACCCATCCTCAACCCAATTGAGACGGTTTGGGATGAGTTGGACCACAGTGAAAGAAAAGCAGCCAACAAGTGCATATGTGGGAACTCCTTCAATACTGTTGGAAAAGCATTCCACGTGAAGCTGGTTGAGAGAATGCCAAGAGTGTGGAAAGCTGTCATCAAAGCAAATGATGGCTACTTTGAAGAATCTAAAATATATTTTGATTTATTTAACACTTTTTTGGTTACTACTTCATTCCATATGTGTTAATTCATAGTTTTGATGTCTTCACTATTATCCTACAATGTAGAAAATAGTACAACTAAAGCAAACCCATGAATGAGTAGCTGTGTCTAAACTTTTGACTGGTAGTGTATGTAAATGCAATATTTTGTATTATTTTATATACATTTGCAAAAATTTCTGCTTTTGATTTGTCTTTATTGGGTATTGTGTGTAGATTGATTATGGGGAAAAAAAACAATTTAGACATTTCTGAATCAGGCTGTAACATAACAAAAGTGTGGTAAAGTCAGCAGGTCTGAATACTTTCCGAACGCACTGTAAATTAAGAACAAAATCATTATCAAATGAAACCATTCCAAGTTGGAGTGGATTGGCACATTGTCCAGAAACAACCTTATTGACTGCTGTTGAATAATTAATGAATAGTCAGATACACCCAACCTTTTTTAAAGAAGACCGACTCATTTATTTACTAGCAAGCAATGGAAACGTGCATTGTATAAAAGAAAGTCCACACATCAAATATATATATATATTTTTTACTGAAGTGCCATAGCCTATACCGCTCTATACCCCAAGCATCTGGCTTAGCTGCTTAAGCATCAAAGCAAGGTTGGAAAGATGAGGAGAAAGTTAAACAGACTAAGTTAGCAAAATAATTACTTATAATCATTTGTAATCACTCCCTGCTATTAGGTAACGTTTATCTACATGAAAATAAAGTTAATACAACAACAAAAAAATCCTAAAATGAATCTAGGGCAATTTAAAAAAAAAATACTAGTTATTATTTTTTTTTCATGATGGTCTTTATCCATACCCATCAGTTACACGGTTATTCAATTACGTCACAGCCCTATTCATTAGTGTGGATGCCTGTTTGTGTGTGCAGGAAAACTAAGGTATTATGTAAAAAAGTAAGAGCCAGACATTTTACCCTTTGACAGCAGTAAGTATATGTGTTGTTAGTGCTTCTCCAGTCAGTACTCTCCTGCCATGCTTCCCAATAAACAGTGGGTGTACTACACCAGGGTCACAAACACACACACACACACACCTCCGTGTTACGGGGGGGTAACCTGGCCCGGCCTGCTGGCTCACATCTCTGCCCTGAGATGGGTAATCTAATTAGAATCTGCCACGAGTGCCGCTGCTCAGGAGAATTAATAACCTCTCTCTCGCTCTCTCTCAACCCTCCCCTCAACACACACACACATACACACACAAACACACACAATTTCACACACTCATAGATGGAGTACTACTCCCACACTTTCTTTCACGCACAAAAATAATACACACACTTCACACTTATGGGAGATGTGTCACCACCTTACCCCCTGATCTTTGACCCCCCCAGTCCTCCGGTGGCTGGCCCTAACTCATTCTGCTGCTGTTACTGTTGGCCGCAGGAAACGCTCAGCTGAGTGCTGCTAAAGGTATAGTCGGTACTGCTGCCCCCAGCTGAGTAGTGCCCCCAGCTGAGTAGTGCCCCCAGCTGAGTAATGCCCCCAGCTAAGTAGTGCCCCCAGCTGAGTATTGCCCCCAGCTGAGTAGAACCCCCAACTGAGTAGCGCCCCCAACTGAGTAGTGCCCCCAGCTGAGTAGTGCCCCCAGCTGAGTAGTGCCCCAACTGAGTGGTTCCCCCAACTGAGTAGTGTCCCCAGCTGAGTAGTGCCTCCAAATGACTAGTGTCCCCAGCTGAGTAGTGCCCCCAACTGAGTAGTGCCCCTAGCTGAGTAGTGCCCCCAACTGAGTGGTGCTCCTAGCTGAGTAGTGCTCCCAACTGAGTAGTGTCCTCCAACTGAGTAGTGCCCCCAACTGAGTAGTGCCCCCAACTGAGTAGTGTCCCCAACTGAGTAGTGCCCCCAACTGAGTAGTTCCCCCAACTGAGTAGTTCCCCCAACTGAGTAGTGTCCCCAGCTGAGTAGTGCCCCAGCTAAGTAGTGCCCCCAACTGAGTAGTGTCCCCAACTGAGTAGTGTCCCCAGCTGAGTAGTGCCCCCAACTGAGTAGTGCCCCCAACTGAGTAGTGCCCCCAACTGAGTAGTGTCCCCAGCTGAGTAGTGTCCCCAGCTGAGTAGTGCCCCCAACTGAGTAGTGTCCTCAACTGAGTAGCGCCCCTAGCTGAGTAGTGCCCCCAACTGAGTAGTGCCCCCAACTGAGTAGCGCCCCTAGCTGAGTGGTGCCCCTAGCTGAGTGGTGCCCGTAGATGAGTTGTGCCCCCAACTGAGTATTGCCCCGAGCTGAGTCGTGCCCCGAGCTGAGTCGTGCCCCGAGCTGAGTCGTGCCCCTAGGTGAGTAGCGCCCCTACTGAGTAGTGCCCCTACTGAGTAGTGCACCTAGCTGAATGGTGCCCTAGCTGAGTGGCGCCCCTACTGAGTAGTGCCCCTACTGAGTAGTGCACCTAGCTGAATGGTGCCCTAGCTGAGTGGTGCCCCTAGCTGAGTGGTGCCCCTAGCTGAGTGGTGCCCGTAGCTGAGTGGTGTCCCACCTGAGTGATGGCCCTAGCTAAGTGGTGCCCCTAGCTGAGTGGGGCCCCTAGCTGAGTGGTGCTCCCAACTGAGTGGTGCCCCCAGCTGAGTAGTACCCCTAGCTGGGTAGTGCCCCTAGCTGAGTAGTGCCCCTAGCTGAGTAGTGCCCCTAGCTGAGTAGTGCCCCTAGCTGAGTGGTGCCCCTAGCTGAGTCGTGCCCCTAGCTGTGTAGTGCCCCCAACTTAGTGGTGCCCCTTTGCAGAGTAGTGCCCCCAACTGAGTAGTGTCCCCAGCTGAGTAGTGCCCCCAACTGACTATTTCCCCGAGCTGAGTAGTGCCCCAACTGAGTGGTGCCCCTAGCTGAGTGGTGCCCGTAGCTGAGTTGTGCCCCCAACTGAGTATTGCCCCGAGCTGAGTCGTGCCCCGAGCTGAGTCGTGCCCCTAGCTGAGTAGTGCCCCTACTGAGTAGTGCACCTAGCTGAATGGTGCCCTAGCTGAGTGGTGCCCCTAGCTGAGTGGTGCCCGTAGCTGAGTGGTGCCCCACCAGAGTGATGGCCCTAGCTAAGTGGTGCCCCTAGCTGAGTGGTGCTCCCAACTGAGTGGTGCCCCCAGCTGAGTAGTACCCCTAGCTGGGTAGTGCCCCTAGCTGAGTAGTGCCCCTAGCTGAGTAGTGCCCCTAGCTGAGTAGTGCCCCTAGCTGAGTGGTGCCCCTAGCTGAGTCGTGCCCCTAGCTGTGTAGTGCCCCCAACTTAGCGGTGCCCCTTTGCAGAGTAGTGCCCCCAACTGAGTGGTGCCCCTAGCTGAGTGGTGCCCGTAGCTGAGTTGTGCCCCCAACTGAGTATTGCCCCGAGCTGAGTCGTGCCCCGAGCTGAGTCGTGCCCCTAGCTGAGTAGTGCCCCTACTGAGTAGTGCACCTAGCTGAATGGTGCCCTAGCTGAGTGGTGCCCCTAGCTGAGTAGTGCCCCTACTGAGTAGTGCACCTAGCTGAATGGTGCCCTAGCTGAGTGGTGCCCCTAGCTGAGTGGTGCCCGTAGCTGAGTGGTGCCCCACCAGTGTGATGGCCCTAGCTAAGTGGTGCCCCTAGCTGAGTGGTGCTCCCAACTGAGTGGTGCCCCCAGCTGAGTAGTACCCTTAGCTGGGTAGTGCCCCTAGCTGAGTTGTGCCCCAACTGAGTAGGGCCCCTAGCTGAGTGGTGCCCCCAACTGAGTATTGCCCTGAGCTGAGTAGTGCCCCCAGCAGAGTAGTGTCCCAACTGAGTAGTGCCCCTAGCTGAGTGGTGCCCCTAGCCGAGAAGTGCCGCCAACTGAGTAGTGCCCCCAACTGAGTAGTGCCCCCAGCTGAGTAGTGCCCCCAACTGAGTAGTGCCCCAAGCTGAGTAGTGCCCCCAACTGACTATTGCCCCTAGCTGAGTAGTGCCACAAATGAGTGGTGCCCCTAGCTGAGTAGTGCCCCAACTCAGTAGTGCCCCTAGCTGAGTAGTTCCCCTAGCTGAGTGGTGCCCCTAGCTGAGTGGTGCCCCTAGCTGAGTGGTGCCCCTAGCTGAGTAGTGCCCCTACTGAGTAGTGCACCTAGCTGAATGGTGCACTAGCTGAGTGGTGCCCCTAGCTGAGTGGTGCCCGTAGCTGAGTGGTGCCCCACCTAAGTGATGGCTCTAGCTAAGTGGTGCCCCTAGCTGAGTGGGCCCCTAGCTGAGTGGTGCTCCTAACTGAGTGGTGCCCCCAGCTGAGTAGTACCCCTAGCTGGGTAGTGCCCCTAGCTGAGTAGTGCCCCTAGCTGAGTAGTACCCCTAGCTGAGTGGTGCCCCTAGCTGAGTGGTGCCCCTAGCTGAGTGGTGCCCCTAGCTGAGTGGTGCCCGTAGCTGAGTGGTGCTTCTAGCTGAGTGGTGCCCCACCTAAGTAGTGCCACCAGCTGAGTTGTGCCCCAACTGAGTAGGGCCCCTAGCTGAGTGGTGCTCCCAAATGGGTGGTGCCCCGAGCTGAGTAGTGCCCCCAACTGAGTAGTGCCCCCAACTGACTATTGCCCCTAGCTGAGTAGTGCCCCAACTCAGTAGTGCCCCTAGCTGAGTAGTTCCCCTAGCTGAGTGGTGCCCCTAGCTGAGTGGTTTCCCTAGCTGAGTAGTGCCCCAACTCAGTAGTGCCCCTAGCTGAATGGTGCCCTAGCTGAGTGGTGCCCCTAGCTGAGTTGTGCCCCCAACTGAGTATTGCCCCGAGCTGAGTAGTGCCCCTACTGAGTAGTGCACCTAGCTGAATGGTGCCCTAGCTGAGTGGTGCCCCTAGCTGAGTGGTGCCCGTAGCTGAGTGTTGCCCCACCTGAGTGATGGCCCTAGCTAAGTGGTGCCCCTAGCTAAGTGGTGCCCCTAGCTGAGTGGGGCCCCTAGCTGAGTGGTGCTCCTAACTGAGTGGTGCCCCAGGTGAGTAGTGCCCCGAGCTCAGTAGTGCCCCCAGCTGAGTAGTGCCCCGAGCTGAGTAGTGCCCCCAACTGAGTATTTCCCTGAGCTGAGTAGTGCTCCCAGCTGAGTAACCAACTAAGTGGTGCCCCCAACTGAGTAGTGCCCCCAGCTGAGTAGTGGCCTCAACTGACTATTGCCCCTAGCTGAGTAGTACCCCTAGCTGAGTGGTGCCCCTAGCTGAGTGGTGCCCCTAGCTGAGTGGTGCCCGTAGCTGAGTGGTGCTTCTAGCTGAGTGGTGCCCCACCTAAGTAGTGCCACCAGCTGAGTTGTGCCCCAACTGAGTAGGGCCCCGAGCTGAGTAGTGCCCCCAACTGAGTAGTGCCCCCAACTGACTATTGCCCCTAGCTGAGTAGTGCCCCTAGCTGAATTGTGCTCCTAGCTGAGTAGTGCCCCAACTAAGTAGTGCCTCAACTAAGTAGGGCCCCTAGCTGAGTGATGCCCCTAGCCGAGTAGTGCCGCCAACTGAGTAGTGCCCCCAACTGAGTAGTGCCCCCAGCTGAGTAGTGCCCCCAACTTAGTGGTGCCCCCAACTGAGTAGTGCCCCCAGCTGAGTAGTGGCCTCAACTGACTATTGCCCCTAGCTGAGTAGTGCCCCAACTGAGTGGTGCCCCTAGCTGAGTAGTGCCCCAACTCAGTAGTGCCCCTAGCTGAGTAGTTCCTCTAGCTGAGTGGTGCCCCTAGCTGAGTGGTGCCCCTAGCTGAGTAGTGCCCCAACTCAGTAGTGCCCCTAGCTGAATGGTGCCCTAGCTGAGTGGTGCCCCTAGCTGAGTTGTGCCCCCAACTGAGTATTGCCCCGAGCTGAGTCGTGCCCCTACAGAGTAGTGCACCTAGCTGAATGGTGCCCTAGCTGAGTGGTGCCCCTAGCTGAGTGGTGCCCGTAGCTGAGTGGTGCCCCACCTGAGTGATGGCCCTAGCTAAGTGGTGCCCCTAGCTGAGTGGGGCCCCTAGCTGAGTGGTGCTCCTAACTGAGTGGTGCCCCCAGCTGAGTAGTACCCCTAGCTGGGTAGTGCCCCTAGCTGAGTAGTGCCCCTAGCTGAGTAGTGCCCCTAGCTGAGTGGTGCCCCCAACTTAGTGGTGCCCCTTTGCAGAGTAGTGCCCCCAGCTGAGTAGTGCCCCCAACTGACTATTGCCCCTAGCTGAGTAGTGCCCCAACTGAGTGGTGCCCCTAGCTGAGTAGTGCCCCAACTCAGTAGTTCCCCTAGCTGAGTGGTGCCCCTAGCTGAGTGGTGCCCCTAGCTGAGTTGTGCCCCCAACTGAGTATTGCCCTGAGCTGAGTCGTGCCCCTACTGAGTAGTGCACCTAGCTGAATGGTGCCCTAGCTGAGTGGTGCCCCTAGCTGAGTGGTGCCCGTAGCTGAGTGTTGCCCCACCTGAGTGATGGCCCTAGCTAAGTGGTGCCCCTAGCTAAGTGGTGCCCCTAGCTGAGTGGGGCCCCTAGCTGAGTGGTGCTCCTAACTGAGTGGTGCCCCAGGTGAGTAGTGCCCCGAGCTCAGTAGTGCCCCCAGCTGAGTAGTGCCCCGAGCTGAGTAGTGCCCCCAACTGAGTATTTCCCTGAGCTGAGTAGTGCTCCCAGCTGAGTAACCAACTAAGTGGTGCCCCCAACTGAGTAGTGCCCCCAGCTGAGTAGTGGCCTCAACTGACTATTGCCCCTAGCTGAGTAGTACCCCTAGCTGAGTGGTGCCCCTAGCTGAGTGGTGCCCCTAGCTGAGTGGTGCCCGTAGCTGAGTGGTGCTTCTAGCTGAGTGGTGCCCCACCTAAGTAGTGCCACCAGCTGAGTTGTGCCCCAACTGAGTAGGGCCCCGAGCTGAGTAGTGCCCCCAACTGAGTAGTGCCCCCAACTGACTATTGCCCCTAGCTGAGTAGTGCCCCTAGCTGAATTGTGCTCCTAGCTGAGTAGTGCCCCAACTAAGTAGTGCCTCAACTAAGTAGGGCCCCTAGCTGAGTGATGCCCCTAGCCGAGTAGTGCCGCCAACTGAGTAGTGCCCCCAACTGAGTAGTGCCCCCAGCTGAGTAGTGCCCCCAACTTAGTGGTGCCCCCAACTGAGTAGTGCCCCCAGCTGAGTAGTGGCCTCAACTGACTATTGCCCCTAGCTGAGTAGTGCCCCAACTGAGTGGTGCCCCTAGCTGAGTAGTGCCCCAACTCAGTAGTGCCCCTAGCTGAATGGTGCCCTAGCTGAGTGGTGCCCCTAGCTGAGTTGTGCCCCTACAGAGTAGTGCACCTAGCTGAATGGTGCCCTAGCTGAGTGGTGCCCCTAGCTGAGTGGTGCCCGTAGCTGAGTGGTGCCCCACCTGAGTGATGGCCCTAGCTAAGTGGTGCCCCTAGCTGAGTGGGGCCCCTAGCTGAGTGGTGCTCCTAACTGAGTGGTGCCCCCAGCTGAGTAGTACCCCTAGCTGGGTAGTGCCCCTAGCTGAGTAGTGCCCCTAGCTGAGTAGTGCCCCTAGCTGAGTGGTGCCCCCAACTTAGTGGTGCCCCTTTGCAGAGTAGTGCCCCCAGCTGAGTAGTGCCCCCAACTGACTATTGCCCCTAGCTGAGTAGTGCCCCAACTGAGTGGTGCCCCTAGCTGAGTAGTGCCCCAACTCAGTAGTTCCCCTAGCTGAGTGGTGCCCCTAGCTGAGTGGTGCCCCTAGCTGAGTTGTGCCCCCAACTGAGTATTGCCCTGAGCTGAGTCGTGCCCCTACTGAGTAGTGCACCTAGCTGAATGGTGCCCTAGCTGAGTGGTGCCCTAGCTGAGTGGTGCCCCTAGCTGAGTGGTGCCCGTAGCTGAGTGGTGCCCCACCTGAGTGATGGCCCTAGCTAAGTGGTGCTCCTAGCTGAGTGGGGCCCCTAGCTGAGTGGTGCTCCTAGCTGAGTGGTGCCCCCAACTGAGTAGTACCCCTAGCTGGGTAGTGCCCCTAGCTGAATAGTGCCCCTAGCTGAGTAGTGCCCCTAGCTGAGTGGTGTCCGTAGCTGAGTGGTGCCCCTAGCTGAGTGGTGCCCCACCTAAGTAGTGCCACCAGCTGAGTTGTGCCCCAACTGAGTAGTGCCCCTAGCTGAGTAGTGCCCCTAGCTGAGTAGTGCCCCTAGCTGAGTGGTGTCCGTAGCTGAGTGGTGCCACCAGCTGAGTGGGGCCCCTAGCTGAGTGGTGCTCCCAAATGGGTGGTGCCCCTAGCTGAGTAGTGCCCCGAGCTGAGTAGTGCCCCCAGCTGAGTAGTGCCCCGAGCTGAGTAGTGCCCCCAACTGAGTATTGCCCTGAGCTGAGTAGTGCCCCCAGCTGAGTAGTGCCCCAACTGAGTAGTGCCCCTAGCTTAGTAGTGCCCCTAGCTGAATTGTGCTCCTAGCTGAGTAGTAGCCCAACTAAGTAGTGCCTCAACTAAGTAGTGCCCCTAGCTGAGTGATGCCCCTAGCCGAGTAGTGCCGCCAACTGAGTAGTGCCCCCAACTGAGTAGTGCCCTGAGCTGAGTAGTGCCCCCAGCTGAGTAGTGCCCCAACTGAGTAGTGCCCCTAGCTTAGTAGTGCCCCTAGCTGAATTGTGCTCCTAGCTGAGTAGTAGCCCAACTAAGTAGTGCCTCAACTAAGTAGTGCCCCTAGCTGAGTGATGCCCCTAGCCGAGTAGTGCCGCCAACTGAGTAGTGCCCCTAGCTGAGTGGTGCCCGTAGCTGAGAGGTGCCCCTAGCTGAGTTGTGCCCCACCTAAGTAGTGCCCCCCTCTGAGTTGTGCCCCAACTGAGTAGGGCCCCTAGCTGAGTGGTGCTCCCAAATGGGTGGTGCCCCAGGTGAGTCGTGCCCCGAGCTGAGTAGTGCCCCCAGCTGAGTAGTGCCCCGAGCTGAGTAGTGCCCCCAACTGAGTATTGCCTTGAGCTGAGTAGTGCCCCCAGCTGAGGAGTGCCCCAACTGAGTAGTGCCCCTAGCTGAGTGGTCCCCTAGCTGAATTGTGCTCCTAGCTGAGTAGTACCCCAACTAAGTAGTGCCCCTAGCTGAGTGATGCCCCTAGCCGAGTAGTGCCGCCAACTGAGTAGTGCCCCCAACTGAGTAGCGTCCCTAGCTGAGTAGTGCCCCCAACTGAGTATTGCCCCTAGCTGAATAGTGCCGCTAGCTTAGTTGTGCCCCCAACTGAGTGGTGCCCCTAGCTGAGTAGTGCCCCCAGCTGAGTGGTGCCCTTGGCTGAGTAGTGCCCCCAGCTGAGTGGTGCCCCTAGCTGAGTGGTGCCTTTAGCTGAGTGGTGCCCATAGCTGAGTGGTGCCCGTAGCTGCGTGGTGTCCCTAGCTGATTGGTGCTCGTTGCTTAGTGGTGCCCCCAACTGTGCAGTGCCCCCAACTGAGTGGTGCTAATTGAATTCTGCTGGCGGGCACACAGCTGTGCCCTGCTGATGAGTCCCAGGAGGCCCCAGCATGTGTCTATGGTTACTGTGTTGAGGCTCCAGCATGAAGCCATGTGTATATCATTACCCTCTCCTATCCTGCCAAATCTCTGACTTGTGCCACTTGATACAACCCCCAGGCCAAGGATCTGTGTCTTTGGGAGCCAAGCCTATATTACAATGCAGAGAGATGGCCTGCTTTTCACCAGCCTATGTTTATCTCCAGCTTTTACTTCTATATACAGACTATTGTGTGTTATTATAGACAGTTTCTAAGAATGGCTTAATGTTTCACGTTTAGCGGAGACTGAGAGATGGTCTCTAGGTAGACGGGAGTTGGAACCTTTATTGTGTCATTTCTTGTGACAGACGGAAACGTAGTTGGGATGTGTTATGGATACCGTGTTATTATGGCATTGAATTTCACTGAGGGGACGCAATCCTGGCTCCCTCTAGAATGCTCTGCATCACACACACTTGCTCTCTCGCTCTCTCTTTCTCACACACAAGCCGGGCTCCTGAATTTTTTAAACCTCGGAATACCCTCACTTTGACGAAAAAGTGCCAAAGCAAAGAGAGGCAGAGAGAAGGTAATGTGAAAGGGATTCTGTGGAGAGCTCTTCCACTGCTGATGAACTAGGCCTTCCTGACTGCTGGTTTATTTTACAATCTTACTGAATAAGTTCCTATTGCCGGGATACAAAATACACAAGCTGTATCTTAAATTACACCCTATTCCTTATGTAGTAGTACACTAGTTTTGACCAGAGGCTGAGAATAGAGTGCCACTTGAGTTTTGCACACAGATATGCTCTCCTCACAGGTGACTGGTTACACAAAAAAACAGTGAAAAGTGGATCAGTGCGCTTGTGTGTGTGTGTGTGTGCATTCATGCAAGTGTGTGTGTTTGTGTGTGTGTCTCTCTCTCTCTCTCTGAGACAGTGGGCAGACAGACAGAGGGTCTGAGCAGTGCGTGTGTGTGAGTCTCAGTGTGATTAAGGAAGCTCAGACTATGCGGTGCCATGGGACGTTTCAAAGCAGCTCTTTTATGGGCCTGAGTCTTGGTTCTGTTTGATAGCGTGTAATTTAATGCAGTGGGCCAGGCTTTATTAGAAAGAGATGCACATCATTTTGCTCCCAAAGAGCCCTTGACATTTTGCCTCTCTACTCCCACTTAAAGACTTTTATCTACAGATATAGTTTTAGGTCTGGCAGACGGTTGTATGTGTGTGTTTGGTATGATGGATTGCCCCTGGGGAGGGGTGGACAAGGCCAAGAGAGGGGTTGGTTTGTACGGGGTCAGCGCCCCCACCCCCTCCACCTTGGCGAGGTGTTCTAAACAAGGTCAGCTCGTCCCTATAGCTCCTCTCCCTATCTGGAAGCTCCAGTTCCTCACCTCCAGCTCCTTACCTCCTCATCTCTAGCCCCTCACCTCCAGCCCCTTACCTCCTCACCTCCAGCCCCTTACCACCTCCTCTCCAGCCCCTCACCTCCAGCCCCTTACCTCCTCTACTCCAGCCCCTCACCTCCAGCCCCTTACCTCCTCACCTCCAGCCCCTCACCTCCAGCCCCTTACCTCCTCACCTCCAGCCCCTTACCTCCAGCCCCTCACCTCCAGCCCCTCTACTCCTCACCTCCAGCCCCTTACCTCCAGCCCCTTACCTCCTCACCTCCAGCCCCTCACCTCCAGCCCCTTACCTCCTCACCTCCAGCCCCTCACCTCCAGCCCCTTACCTCCTCATTCCAGCCCCACCTCCAGCCCCTCACTTCCAGCCTCCTCACCTCCAGCCCCTCTACTCCTCACCTCCAGCTCCTTACCTCCAGCCCCTTACCTCCTCACCTCCAGCCCCATACCTCCTCACCTCCAGCCCCTCACCTCCAACCCCTTACCTCCTCACCTCCTGCCCCCAGCACGAACCAGTACATCCCAGAACACATCCAAGCCTTGCCATGTCAGTTCAGCACAGGCCAAAGTACCAACCCAGATCACAAAGCACAACCCAACACAGCCCAGCTACTACAGCCCCAGCTCCATGTGCCTGTGAGGGGGGCCCGGGTCACTGCAGAGCGATGTTTACAACTCCTCCTAATCTGCTGAGAGATTGATGGGCCACCCTCCACCTCTACCTCCTCCACCTCTCCATCCTCCACCTCAACACATGGATTACTTTTAGCCTTTCTTACACTACTTACAAGAATAATGACACGGCTGTGACACTAGATACAGTAATAATAACAGTGGAAAATGTGAGCATTTTTCTCCTTGTTTGTGGATGTCTGCAGAGAACAAGCCACAAGTGTTAGACTCCATTGATGTCTGTGCCTTCACACACACACTGTTCTACTAGCAGCAGATTTAGGCTCCCCTTTATTGGGCTTGCTGTTTGTTTGGTGCTTCTTGCATTTGGCAGAGTTTGGGGAACAGAGAGAGAAAGATGGTGTGTGTGTACAGGAAATGCTCTATGGGTCTTCTAATGGCCCGACTCCCTCCCTCAGTGTGCATCAATCAGACAGAGATGCTATGCTGCTATTTATTAACCGCTCTCATCAACCCTGTCCAGCGGATCGACAAAATATTGAGTTATGAGTGCCATCAAGATTGTGTGTGTGCGAGCTCGCACATGCGTGCATACACACGTTCGTGCTTGTGTGTGTGCGCACGTGTGTGTCTGTCCATGCCTGTGTGGTAGTGTACATTAATGTGAGGGTTCGTGTAGGGATTTACACCCCATACCTGCCCTGCCAGGTCGTCTCTCAGGAACACTGAGGCTAACTGAGGCCAGCTGGCTCTTCAAGCCGCCAGCTCTCCAGTAGCCAAACTGATTTATCATGTTAGCCAAGCTATAGGCTAGCCACACTGGTGTACCTAATAGCTATAGGTTAGCCAAATGCTAGCCACGTTGATTTATAGAATTAGCCACACTGTCGATGATAGACCAGAGCTAGGCTAACTAACTTTATTAAGTTAAGCCAATGCTAGACTAGGTCTTCAGAGCGAGACCGTGGGTTTAAACAGTGATAAAGGGGAACCACACACACACACGCGCACTTGCTCTCTCCTTCTTTCTCACTCTGTCCCCCTCCTTTATTCTCTCCCTTTACAGTAGGGAGGCCTTCAGGAGGGGGAGACCTGGGAGATGGGGGACATGCCACCCTGCCGATTAGCGTGCTGTGAGGAGAAGCAGGCCTGTCTGCAGCGGTCAGTGCAGACATATTTAATGCGTCTGATGTAATGGGGCTGAATCAGCAGATAGCTCCGCTGGGAGCCATTAGCCCAAACATGTGTCATTAACCCCTTCCCTGCCCCAGACCAGTCCAGTCCCCTCTGCAGTCCCAGCCAAGTCCTCCCTACAGCCCCCAGCCCAAAGTACTGCTCCAGGTGGAGAGAACTCAGGGCAAGGGTGAAGGGAGGAACGATCTGTTATTTAAAATCACCATCTTTCTCTTTATCTATTAGAGAGAAGTTTGCCTCTCTGGCTGGTGCTGTAGTGAGGATGGGGGATTTGAGGAGTTACCGCCTCCATGTCTTTGAGATCAGTTTGAAGTATTTTTCCCTGCAGCTCGCTGTGGCACGTTACAGCAGTAGGGAGAAGCGGCAGGCTCACAGCACCTGCCAATCTTAATGGCAAACGTATGTGCAGTGAAACGGAGGGCGGGAGCAAATGTTCCCTAAAGAGGGCGGCAATGTTGTCTGACTGGTCTGTTGTCTGTGTGTGTAAGAGAGAGGGGGCTTGTGTTTGAGTGAGTGACTGAGTTTATCTTCTTGTGTGTGTACAAGTGTGTGTCTCTGTTGAAGTGTGTTTCTTTGTATGTATGCCTGCGTGTGTAGATGGTTGCATGATGGAACCCATAGTCTGTGGAACATCGCTTGAGTTTGAACTTACAAGAGGGATCCAGACAATGAAAAGACAAGGGGGAGGGGACAAAGTGCTACTTTCACAAATGATAGCGGTCAGTGACGTTAAAGAGGGAAAGAACAAGTCAGTAGAACAAGTCAGTGACGTTAAAGAGGGAAAGAACAAGTCAGTAGAACAAGTCAGTGACGTTAAAGAGGGAAAGAACAAGTCAGTAGAACAAGTCAGTGACGTTAAAGAGGGAAAGAACAAGTCAGTAGAACAAGTCAGTGACGTTAAAGAGGGAAAGAACAAGTCAGTAGAACAAGTCAGTGACGTTAAAGAGGGAAAGAACAAGTCAGTAGAACAAGTCAGTGACGTTAAAGAGGGAAAGAACAAATCAGTAGAACAAGTCAGTGACGTTAAAGAGGGAAAGAACAAGTCAGTAGAACAAGTCAGTGACGTTAAAGAGGGAAAGAACAAGTCAGTAGAACAAGTCAGTGACGTTAAAGAGGGAAAGAACAAGTCAGTAGAACAAGTCAGTGACGTTAAAGAGGGAAAGAACAAGTCAGTGACGTTAAAGAGGGAAAGAACAAGTCAGTAGAACAAGTCAGTGACGTTAAAGAGGGAAAGAACAAGTCAGTAGAACAAGTCAGTGACGTTAAAAGAGGAAAAGAACAAGTCAGTGACGTTAAAGAGGGATAGAACAAGTCAGTAGAACAAGTCAGTGACGTTAAAGAGGGAAAGAACAAGTCAGTAGAACAAGTCAGTGAAGTTAAAGAGGGAAAGAACAAGTCAGTAGAACAAGTCAGTGACGTTAAAGAGGGAAAGAACAAGTCAGTAGAACAAGTCAGTGAAGTTAAAGAGGGAAAGAACAAGTCAGTAGAACAAGTCAGTGAAGTTAAAGAGGGAAAGAACAAGTCAGTAGAACAAGTCAGTGACGTTAAAGAGGGAAAGAACAAGTCAGTGACGTTAAAGAGGGAAAGAACAAGTCAGTGACGTTAAAGAGGGAAAGAACAAGTCAGTAGAACAAGTCAGTGACGTTAAAGAGGGAAAGAACAAGTCAGTAGAACAAGTCAGTGACGTTAAAGAGGGAAAGAACAAGTCAGTGACGTTAAAGAGGGATAGAACAAGTCAGTAGAACAAGTCAGTGACGTTAAAGAGGGAAAGAACAAGTCAGTAGAACAAGTCAGTGACGTTAAAGAGGGAAAGAACAAGTCAGTAGAACAAGTCAGTGACGTTAGAGGGAAAGAACAAGTCAGTAGAACAAGTCAGTGACGTTAAAGAGGAAAAGAACAAGTCAGTGACGTTAAAGAGGGAAAGAACAAGTCAGTGAAGTTAAAGAGGGAAAGAACAAGTCAGTAGAACAAGTCAGTGACGTTAAAGAGGGAAAGAACAAGTCAGTAGAACAAGTCAGTGATGTTAAAGAGGGAAAGAACAAGTCAGTAGAACAAGTCAGTGACGTTAAAGAGGGAAAGAACAAGTCAGTAGAACAAGTCAGTGACGTTAAAGAGGGAAATAACAAGTCAGTAGAACAAGTCAGTGACGTTAAAGAGGGAAAGAACAAGTCAGTGACGTTAAAGAGGGAAAGAACAAGTCAGTGACGTTAAAGAGGGAAAGAACAAGTCAGTGACGTTAAAGAGGGAACGAACAAGTCAGTAGAACAAGTCAGTGACGTTAGAGGGAAAGAACAAGTCAGTAGAACAAGTCAGTGACGTTAAAAGAGGAAAAGAACAAGTCAGTGACGTTAAAGAGGGATAGAACAAGTCAGTGACGTTAAAGAGGGAAAGAACAAGTCAGTAGAACAAGTCAGTGACGTTAAAGAGGGAAAGAACAAGTCAGTAGAACAAGTCAGTGACGTTAAAAGAGGGAAAGAACAAGTCAGTAGAACAAGTCAGTGACGTTAAAGAGGGAAAGAACAAGTCAGTGACGTTAAAGAGGGAAAGAACAAGTCAGTAGAACAAGTCAGTGACGTTAAAGAGGGAAAGAACAAGTCAGTAGAACAAGTCAGTGACGTTAAAGAGGGAAAGAACAAGTCAGTAGAACAAGTCAGTGACGTTAAAGAGGGAAAGAACAAGTCAGTAGAACAAGTCAGTGACGTTAAAGAGGGAAAGAACAAGTCAGTAGAACAAGTCAGTGACGTTAAAGAGGGAAAGAACAAGTCAGTAGAACAAGTCAGTGACGTTAAAGAGGGAAAGAACAAGTCAGTAGAACAAGTCAGTGACGTTAAAGAGGGAAAGAACAAGTCAGTGACGTTAAAGAGGGAAAGAACAAGTCAGTAGAACAAGTCAGTGACGTTAAAGAGGGAAAGAACAAGTCAGTAGAACAAGTCAGTGACGTTAAAAGAGGAAAAGAACAAGTCAGTGACGTTAAAGAGGGATAGAACAAGTCAGTAGAACAAGTCAGTGACGTTAAAGAGGGAAAGAACAAGTCAGTAGAACAAGTCAGTGAAGTTAAAGAGGGAAAGAACAAGTCAGTAGAACAAGTCAGTGACGTTAAAGAGGGAAAGAACAAGTCAGTAGAACAAGTCAGTGACGTTAAAGAGGGAAAGAACAAGTCGGTGACGTTAAAGAGGGAAAGAACAAGTCAGTAGAACAAGTCAGTGACGTTAAAAGAGGAAAAGAACAAGTCAGTGACGTTAAAGAGGGATAGAACAAGTCAGTAGAACAAGTCAGTGACGTTAAAGAGGGAAAGAACAAGTCAGTAGAACAAGTCAGTGAAGTTAAAGAGGGAAAGAACAAGTCAGTAGAACAAGTCAGTGACGTTAAAGAGGGAAAGAACAAGTCAGTAGAACAAGTCAGTGAAGTTAAAGAGGGAAAGAACAAGTCAGTAGAACAAGTCAGTGACGTTAAAGAGGGAAAGAACAAGTCAGTAGAACAAGTCAGTGACGTTAAAGAGGGAAAGAACAAGTCAGTGACGTTAAAGAGGGAAAGAACAAGTCAGTGACGTTAAAGAGGGAAAGAACAAGTCAGTAGAACAAGTCAGTGACGTTAAAGAGGGAAAGAACAAGTCAGTGACGTTAAAGAGGGATAGAACAAGTCAGTAGAACAAGTCAGTGACGTTAAAGAGGGAAAGAACAAGTCAGTAGAACAAGTCAGTGACGTTAAAGAGGGAAAGAACAAGTCAGTAGAACAAGTCAGTGACGTTAAAGAGGGAAAGAACAAGTCAGTGACGTTAAAGAGGGATAGAACAAGTCAGTAGAACAAGTCAGTGACGTTAAAGAGGGAAAGAACAAGTCAGTAGAACAAGTCAGTGACGTTAAAGAGGGAAAGAACAAGTCAGTGATGTTAAAGAGGGAACGAACAAGTCAGTAGAACAAGTCAGTGATGTTAGAGGGAAAGAACAAGTCAGTAGAACAAGTCAGTGACGTTAAAAGAGGGAAAGAACAAGTCAGTGACGTTAAAGAGGGAAAGAACAAGTCAGTAGAACAAGTCAGTGACGTTAAAGAGGGAAAGAACAAGTCAGTAGAACAAGTCAGTGACGTTAAAGAGGGAAAGAACAAGTCAGTAGAACAAGTCAGTGACGTTAAAGAGGGAAAGAACAAGTCAGTAGAACAAGTCAGTGACGTTAAAGAGGGAAAGAACAAGTCAGTAGAACAAGTCAGTGACGTTAAAGAGGGAAAGAACAAGTCAGTAGAACAAGTCAGTGACGTTAAAGAGGGAAAGAACAAGTCAGTAGAACAAGTCAGTGACGTTAAAGAGGGAAAGAACAAGTCAGTGACGTTAAAGAGGGAAAGAACAAGTCAGTAGAACAAGTCAGTGACGTTAAAGAGGGAAAGAACAAGTCAGTAGAACAAGTCAGTGACGTTAAAAGAGGAAAAGAACAAGTCAGTGACGTTAAAGAGGGATAGAACAAGTCAGTAGAACAAGTCAGTGAAGTTAAAGAGGGAAAGAACAAGTCAGTAGAACAAGTCAGTGACGTTAAAGAGGGAAAGAACAAGTCAGTAGAACAAGTCAGTGAAGTTAAAGAGGGAAAGAACAAGTCAGTAGAACAAGTCAGTGACGTTAAAGAGGAAAGAACAAGTCAGTAGAACAAGTCAGTGACGTTAAAGAGGGAAAGAACAAGTCAGTGACGTTAAAGAGGGAAAGAACAAGTCAGTGACGTTAAAGAGGGAAAGAACAAGTCAGTAGAACAAGTCAGTGACGTTAAAGAGGGAAAGAACAAGTCAGTGACGTTAAAGAGGGATAGAACAAGTCAGTAGAACAAGTCAGTGACGTTAAAGAGGGAAAGAACAAGTCAGTAGAACAAGTCAGTGACGTTAAAGAGGGAAAAAACAAGTCAGTGACGTTAAAGAGGGATAGAACAAGTCAGTAGAACAAGTCAGTGACGTTAAAGAGGGAAAGAACAAGTCAGTAGAACAAGTCAGTGACGTTAAAGAGGGAAAGAACAAGTCAGTAGAACAAGTCAGTGACGTTAGAGGGAAAGAACAAGTCAGTAGAACAAGTCAGTGACGTTAAAGAGGAAAAGAACAAGTCAGTGACGTTAAAGAGGGAAAGAACAAGTCAGTGAAGTTAAAGAGGGAAAGAACAAGTCAGTAGAACAAGTCAGTGACGTTAAAGAGGGAAAGAACAAGTCAGTAGAACAAGTCAGTGATGTTAAAGAGGGAAAGAACAAGTCAGTAGAACAAGTCAGTGACGTTAAAGAGGGAAAGAACAAGTCAGTAGAACAAGTCAGTGACGTTAAAGAGGGAAAGAACAAGTCAGTAGAACAAGTCAGTGACGTTAAAGAGGGAAAGAACAAGTCAGTAGAACAAGTCAGTGACGTTAAAGAGGGAAAGAACAAGTCAGTAGAACAAGTCAGTGACGTTAAAGAGGGAAAGAACAAGTCAGTAGAACAAGTCAGTGACGTTAAAGAGGGAAAGAACAAGTCAGTGACGTTAAAGAGGGAAAGAACAAGTCAGTAGAACAAGTCAGTGACGTTAAAGAGGGAAAGAACAAGTCAGTAGAACAAGTCAGTGACGTTAAAAGAGGAAAAGAACAAGTCAGTGACGTTAAAGAGGGATAGAACAAGTCAGTAGAACAAGTCAGTGAAGTTAAAGAGGGAAAGAACAAGTCAGTAGAACAAGTCAGTGACGTTAAAGAGGGAAAGAACAAGTCAGTAGAACAAGTCAGTGAAGTTAAAGAGGGAAAGAACAAGTCAGTAGAACAAGTCAGTGACGTTAAAGAGGGAAAGAACAAGTCAGTAGAACAAGTCAGTGACGTTAAAGAGGGAAAGAACAAGTCAGTGACGTTAAAGAGGGAAAGAACAAGTCAGTGACGTTAAAGAGGGAAAGAACAAGTCAGTAGAACAAGTCAGTGACGTTAAAGAGGGAAAGAACAAGTCAGTAGAACAAGTCAGTGACGTTAAAAGAGGAAAAGAACAAGTCAGTGACGTTAAAGAGGGATAGAACAAGTCAGTAGAACAAGTCAGTGACGTTAAAGAGGGAAAGAACAAGTCAGTAGAACAAGTCAGTGACGTTAAAGAGGGAAAGAACAAGTCAGTGACGTTAAAGAGGGAAAGAACAAGTCAGTAGAACAAGTCAGTGACGTTAAAGAGGGAAAGAACAAGTCAGTAGAACAAGTCAGTGACGTTAAAGAGGGAAAGAACAAGTCAGTAGAACAAGTCAGTGACGTTAAAAGAGGAAAAGAACAAGTCAGTGACGTTAAAGAGGGAAAGAACAAGTCAGTGACGTTAAAGAGGGATAGAACAAGTCAGTAGAACAAGTCAGTGACGTTAAAGAGGGAAAGAACAAGTCAGTAGAACAAGTCAGTGACGTTAAAGAGGGAAAGAACAAGTCAGTGACGTTAAAGAGGGAAAGAACAAGTCAGTAGAACAAGTCAGTGACGTTAAAAGAGGAAAAGAACAAGTCAGTGACGTTAAAGAGGGATAGAACAAGTCAGTAGAACAAGTCAGTGACGTTAAAGAGGGAAAGAACAAGTCAGTAGAACAAGTCAGTGACGTTAAAGAGGGAAAGAACAAGTCAGTGACGTTAAAGAGGGAAAGAACAAGTCAGTAGAACAAGTCAGTGACGTTAAAGAAGGAAAGAACAAGTCAGTAGAACAAGTCAGTGACGTTAAAGAGGGAAAGAACAAGTCAGTAGAACAAGTCAGTGACGTTAAAAGAGGAAAAGAACAAGTCAGTGACGTTAAAGAGGGAAAGAACAAGTCAGTGACGTTAAAGAGGGATAGAACAAGTCAGTAGAACAAGTCAGTGACGTTAAAGAGGGAAAGAACAAGTCAGTAGAACAAGTCAGTGACGTTAAAGAGGGAAAGAACAAGTCAGTGACGTTAAAGAGGGATAGAACAAGTCAGTAGAACAAGTCAGTGACGTTAAAGAGGGAAAGAACAAGTCAGTAGAACAAGTCAGTGACGTTAAAGAGGGAAAGAACAAGTCAGTAGAACAAGTCAGTGACGTTAGAGGGAAAGAACAAGTCAGTAGAACAAGTCAGTGACGTTAAAGAGGAAAAGAACAAGTCAGTGACGTTAAAGAGGGAAAGAACAAGTCAGTGAAGTTAAAGAGGGAAAGAACAAGTCAGTAGAACAAGTCAGTGACGTTAAAGAGGGAAAGAACAAGTCAGTAGAACAAGTCAGTGATGTTAAAGAGGGAAAGAACAAGTCAGTAGAACAAGTCAGTGACGTTAAAGAGGGAAAGAACAAGTCAGTAGAACAAGTCAGTGACGTTAAAGAGGGAAAGAACAAGTCAGTAGAACAAGTCAGTGACGTTAAAGGAGGAAAGAACAAGTCAGTGAAGTTAAAGAGGGAACGAACAAGTCAGTAGAACAAGTCAGTGATGTTAGAAGGAAAGAACAAGTCAGTAGAACAAGTCAGTGACGTTAAAAGAGGAAAAGAACAAGTCAGTGACGTTAAAGAGGGATAGAACAAGTCAGTGACGTTAAAGAGGGAAAGAACAAGTCAGTAGAACAAGTCAGTGACGTTAAAGAGGGAAAGAACAAGTCAGTAGAACAAGTCAGTGACGTTAAAAGAGGGAAAGAACAAGTCAGTAGAACAAGTCAGTGACGTTAAAGAGGGAAAGAACAAGTCAGTGACGTTAAAGAGGGAAAGAACAAGTCAGTAGAACAAGTCAGTGACGTTAAAGAGGGAAAGAACAAGTCAGTAGAACAAGTCAGTGACGTTAAAGAGGGAAAGAACAAGTCAGTGAAGTTAAAGAGGGAAAGAACAAGTCAGTGAGGTGAATCAGGTTAACACACCCATGTTAACTCTCTAGACAGGTGTGTGTATATCCTTTACTTTGAATGATCATGCGAGCAGTATATGTTGTATTGTGTTATGCTGCAGTGTGTATGTTGTATAGTGTTATGCTGTAGTGTGTATGTTGTATAGTGTTATGCTGCAGTGTGTATGTTGTATTGTGTTATGCTGCAGTGTGTATGTTGTATAGTGTTATGCTGCAGTGTGTATGTTGTATAGTGTTATGCTGCAGTGTGTATATTGTATAGTGCTATGCTGCAGTGTGTATATTGTATAGTGTTATGCTGCAGTGTGTATGTTGTATAGTGTTATGCTGCAGTGTGTATGTTGTATAGTGCTATGCTGCAGTGTGTATGTTGTATAGTGCTATGCTGCAGTGTGTATGTTGTATTGTGTTATGCTGCAGTGTGTATGTTGTATTGTGTTATGCTGCAGTGTGTATGTTGTATAGTGTTATGCTGCAGTGTGTATGTTGTATTGTGCTATGCAGCAGTGTGTATGTTGTATAGTGTTATGCTGCAGTGTGTATGTTGTATTGTGTTATGCTGCAGTGTGTATGTTGTATAGTGTTATGCTGCAGTGTGTATGTTGTATTGTGCTATGCTGCAGTGTGTATGTTGTATAGTGTTATGCTGCAGTGTGTATGTTGTATTGTGCTATGCAGCAGTGTGTATGTTGTATAGTGTTATGCTGCAGTGTGTATGTTGTATAGTGTTATGCTGCAGTGTATATGTTGTATAGTGCTATGCTGCAGTGTGTATGTTGTATAGTGTTATGCTGCAGTGTGTATGTTGTATAGTGTTATGCTGCAGTGTGTATGTTGTATAGTGTTATGCTGCAGTGTGTATGTTGTATTGTGTTATGCTGTAGTGTGTATGTTGTATAGTGCTATGCTGCAGTGTGTATTACATACACTCAATTAGTATTTGGTAGCATTGGCTTTAAATTGTTTAATTTGGGTGAAACGTTTCAGGTAGCCTTCCACAAGCTTCCCACAGTAAGTTGGGTGAATTTTGGCCCATTCCTCCTGACAGAGCTGGTATCAGGTTTGTAGACCTCCTTGCTCGCACACACTCTTTCAGTTCTGCCCACACATTTTCTATAGGATAGAGGTCAGGGCTTTGTGATGGCTACTCCAATACCTTGACTTTGTTATCCTTAAGCCATTGTGCCACAACTTTGGAAGTATGCTTGGGGTCATTGTCCATTTGGAAGACCCATTTGCGACCAAGCTTTAACTTCATGACTGATGTCTTGAGATGTTGCTTCAATATATCCACATCATTTTCCATCCTCATGATGCCATCTATTTTGTGAAGTGCACCAGCCCCTCCTGCAGCAAAGCACCCCCACAACATGATGCTGCCACCCCCGTGCTTCACAGTTGGTATGGTGTTCTTCAGTTTGCAAGCCTCCCCCTTTTCCTCCAAACATAATGATGGTCATTATGGCCAAACAGTTCTATTTTTGTTTCGTCAGACCAGAGGACATTTCTCCAAAAAGTACGATCTTTGTCCCCATGTGCAGTTGCAAACCGTAGTCTGGCTTTTTTATGGCGGTTTTGGAGCAATGGCTTCTTCCTTGCTGAGCGGCCTTTCAGGTTATGTCGATATAGGACTCGTTTTACTGTGGATATAGATACTTCTGTACCTGTTTCCTCCAGCATCTTCACAATGTCCTTTGCTGTTGTTCTGGGATTGATTTGCACTTTTCGCACCAACGTACGTTCATCTCTAGGAGACAGAAGGCGTCTCCTTCCTGAGCGGTATGACGGCTGCGTGGTACCATGGTATTTATACTTGCATACTATTGTTTGTACAGATGAACGTGGTACCTTCAGGCATTTGTAAATTGCTTCCAAGGATGAACCAGACTTGTGGAGGTCTACAATTTTTTTCTGAGGTTGACTGGCTGATTTCTTTGATTTTCCCATGATGTCAAGCAAAGAGGCACTGCATTTGAAGGTAGGTCTTGAAATACATCCACAGGTACACCTCCAATTGACAAATTATGTAAATTAGCCTATCATAAATTTCTAAAGCCATGACATCATTTTCTGGAATTTTCCAAGCTGTTTAAAGGCACAGTCAACTTAGTGTATGTAAACTTCTGACCCACTGGAATTGTAATACAGTGAATTATAAGTGAAATAATCTGTCTGTAAACAATTGTTGGAAACATTACTTGTGTCATGCACAAAGTAGATGTCCTAAACTACTTACCAAAACTGTAGTTTGTTAACAAGAAATTTGTGGAGTGGTTGAAAAACGAGTTTTAATGACTCCAACCTAAGTGTGTGTAAACTTTTGACTTCAACTGTATGTTGTATAGTGCTATGCTGCAGTGTGTATGTTGTATAGTGCTATGCTGCAGTGTGTATGTTGTATTGTGTTATGCTGCAGTGTGTATGTTGTATAGTGCTATGCTGCAGTGTGTATGTTGTATAGTGTTATGCTGCAGTGTATGTTGTATAGTGTTATGCTGCAGTGTGTATGTTGTATTGTGTTATGCTGCAGTGTGTATGTTGTATAGTGCTATGCTGCAGTGTGTATGTTGTATAGTGTTATGCTGCAGTGTGTATGTTGTATAGTGCTATGCTGCAGTGTGTATGTTGTATAGTGTTATGCTGCAGTGTGTATGTTGTATAGTGTTATGCTGCAGTGTATATGTTGTATAGTGCTATGCTGCAGTGTGTATATTGTATAGTGTTATGCTGCAGTGTGTATGTTGTATAGTGCTATGCTGCAGTGTGTATGTTGTATAGTGCTATGCTGCAGTGTATATGTTGTATAGTGTTATGCTGCAGTGTATATGTTGTATAGTGTTATGCTGCAGTGTGTATGTTGTATAGTGCTATGCTGCAGTGTATATGTTGTATAGTGTTATGCTGCAGTGTGTATGTTGTATAGTGTTATGCTGCAGTGTGTATGTTGTATAGTGTTATGCTGCAGTGTGTATGTTGTATAGTGCTATGCTGCAGTGTGTATGTTGTATTGTGTTATGCTGCAGTGTGTATGTTGTATAGTGCTATGCTGCAGTGTATATGTTGTATAGTGCTATGCTGCAGTGTGTATGTTGTATAGTGTTATGCTGCAGTGTGTATGTTGTATAGTGCTATGCTGTAGTGTGTATGTTGTATAGTGTTATGCTGCAGTGTGTATGTTGTATTGTGTTATGCTGCAGTGTGTATGTTGTATAGTGTTATGCTGTAGTGTGTATGTTGTATAGTGTTATGCTGCAGTGTGTATGTTGTATAGTGTTATGCTGCAGTGTGTATGTTGTATAGTGTTATGCTGCAGTGTGTATGTTGTATAGTGCTATGCTGCAGTGTGTATGTTGTATTGTGTTATGCTGCAGTGTGTATGTTGTATAGTGCTATGCTGCAGTGTGTATGTTGTATAGTGCTATGCTGCAGTGTATATGTTGTATAGTGCTATGCTGCAGTGTGTATGTTGTATTGTGCTATGCTGCAGTGTGTATGTTGTATAGTGTTATGCTGCAGTGTGTATGTTGTATTGTGTTATGCTGCAGTGTATATGTTGTATAGTGCTATGCTGCAGTGTATATGTTGTATAGTGCTATGCTGCAGTGTATGTTGTATAGTGCTATGCTGCAGTGTATGTTGTATAGTGCTATGCTGCAGTGTATATGTTGTATAGTGCTATGCTGCAGTGTGTATGTTGTTCAGGTTAGTTATCATTGTTTTAGTTCACAATGGAGCCCCTAGATCCACTCTGCATACCCCTGTTACCTCCTTTGTCCCACCTCCCACACATGCGGTGACCTCACCCATTACAACCAATATGTCCAGAGATACAACCTCTCTCATCATCACCCAGTGCCTGGGCTTACCTCCGCTGTACCCGCACCCCACCATACCCCTGTCTGTGCATTATGCCCTGAATATATTCTACCATGCCCAGAAACCTGCTCCTCTTATCCTCTGCCCCCAACGCTCTAGGCGACCAGTTTTGATAGCCTTTAGCCGCACCCTCATACTACTCCTTCTCTGTTCCGCGGGTGATGTGGAGGTAAACCCAGGCCCTGCATGTCCCCAGGTACCCTCATTTGTTGACTTCTGTGATCGAAAAAGCCTTGGTTTTATGCATGTCAACATCAGAAGCCTCCTCCCTAAGTTTGTTTTACTCACTGCTTTAGCACACTCTGCTAACCCTGATGTCCTTGCCGTGTCTGAATCCTGGCTCAGGAAGGCCACCAAAAATTCAGAGATTTCCATACCCAACTATAACATCTTCCGTCAAGATAGAACTGCCAAAGGGGGCGGAGTTGCAGTCTACTGCAGAGATAGCCTGCAAAGTAATGTCATACTTTCCAGGTCCATACCCAAACAGTTCGAACTACTAATTTTGAAAATTACTCTCTCCAGAAATAAGTCTCTCACTGTTGCCGCCTGCTACCGACCACCCTCAGCTCCCAGCTGTGCCCTGGACACCATTTGTGAATTGATCGCCCCCATCTAGCTTCAGAGTTTGTTCTGTTAGGTGACCTAAACTGGGATATGCTTAACACCCCGGCAGTCCTACAATGTAAGCTAGATGCCCTCAATCTCACTCAAATCATCAAGGAACCCACCAGGTACAACCCTAACTCTGTAAACAAGGGCACCCTCATAGACGTCATCCTGACCAACTGGCCCTCCAAATACACCTCCGCTGTCTTCAACCAGGATCTCAGCGATCACTGCCTCATTGCCTGTATCCGCCACGGAGCCGCAGTCAAACGACCACCCTCATCACTGTCAAACGCTCCCTAAAACACTTCTGTGAGCAGGCCTTTCTAATCGACCTGGCCCGGGTATCCTGGAAGGACATTGACCTCATCCCGTCAGTTGAGGATGCCTGGTCATTCTTTAAAAGTAACTTCCTCACCATTTTAGATAAGCATGCTCCATTCAAAAGATGCAGAACCAAGAACAGATACAGCCCTTGGTTCACTCCAGACCTGACTGCCCTCGACCAGCACAAAAACATCCTGTGGCGGACTGCAATAGCATCGAATAGCCCCGTGATATGCAACTGTTCAGGGAAGTCAGGAACCAATACACGCAGTCAGTCAGGAAAGCTAAGGCCAGCTTCTTCAGGCAGAAGTTTGCATCCTGTAGCTCCAACTCCAAAAAGTTCTGGGACACTGTGAAGTCCATGGAGAACAAGAGCACCTCCTCCCAGCTGCCCACTGCACTGAGGCTAGGTAACACGGTCTCCACCGATAAATCCATGATTATCGAAAACTTCAATAAGCACTTCTCAACGGCTGGCCATGCCTTCCGCCTGGCTACTCCAACCTCGGCCAACAGCTCCGCCCCCCGCAGCTCCTCGCCCAAGCCTCTCCAGGTTCTCCTTTAGCCAAATCCAGATAGCAGATGTTCTGAAAGAGCTGCAAAACCTGGACCCGTACAAATCAGCTGGGCTTGACAATCTGGACCCTCTATTTCTGAAACTATCTGCCGCCATTGTCGCAACCCCTATTACCAGCCTGTTCAACCTCTCTTTCATATCGTCTGAGATCCCCAAGGATTGGAAAGCTGCCGCAGTCATCCCCCTCTTCAAAGGGGGAGACACCCTGGACCCAAACTGCTATAGACCTATATCCATCCTGCCCTGCCTATCTAAGGTCTTCGAAAGCCAAGTCAACAAACAGGTCACTGACCATCTCGAATCCCACCGTACCTTCTCCGCTGTGCAATCTGGTTTCCGAGCCGGTCACGGGTGCACCTCAGCCACACTCAAGGTACTAAACGATATCATAACCGCCATCGATAAAAGACAGTACTGTGCAGCCGTTTTCATCGACCTCGCCAAGGCTTTTGACTCTGTCAATCACCATATTCTTATCGGCAGACTCAATAGCCTCGGTTTTTCGGATGACTGCCTTGCCTGGTTCACCAATTACTTTGCAGACAGAGTTCAGTGTGTCAAATCGGAGGGCATGCTGTCCGGTCCTCTGGCAGTCTCTATGGGGGTGCCACAGGATTCAATTCTCGGGCCGACTCTTTTCTCTGTATATATCAATGATGTTGCTCTTGCTGCGGGCGATTCCCTGATCCACCTCTACGCAGACGACACCATTCTATATACTTTCGGCCCGTCATTGGACACTGTGCTATCTAACCTCCAAACGAGCTTCAATGCCATACAGCACTCCTTCCGTGGCCTCCAACTGCTCTTAAACGCGAGTAAAACCAAATGCATGCTTTTCAACCGATCGCTGCCTGCACCCGCATGCCCGACTAGCGTCAACACCCTGGATGGTTCCGACCTTGAATATGTGGACATCTATAAGTACCTAGGTGTCTGGCTAGACTGCAAACTCTCCTTCCAGACTCACATCAAACATCTCCAATCGAAAATCAAATCAAGAGTCGGCTTTCTATTCCGCAACAAAGCCTCCTTCACTCACGCCGCCAAGCTTACCCTAGTAAAACTGACTATCCTACCGATCCTCGACTTCGGCGATGTCATCTACAAAATGGCTTCCAACACTACTCAGCAAACTGGATGCAGTCTATCACAGTGCCATCCGTTTTGTCACCAAAGCACCTTATACCACCCACCACTGCGACTTGTATGCTCTAGTCGGCTGGCCCTCGCTACATATTCGTCGCCAGACCCACTGGCTCCAGGTCATCTACAAGTCCATGCTAGGTAAAGCTCCGCCTTATCTCAGTTCACTGGTCACGATGGCAACACCCATCCGTAGCACGCGCTCCAGCAGGTGTATCTCACTGATCATCCCGAAAGCCAACACCTCATTTGGCCGCCTTTCGTTCCAGTACTCTGCTGCCTGTGACTGGAACGAACTGCAAAAATCGCTGAAGTTGGAGACTTTTATCTCCCTCACCAACTTCAAACATCAGCTATCCGAGCAGCTAACCGATCGCTGCAGCTGTACATAGTCTATTGGTAAATAGCCCACCCATTTTCACCTACCTCATTCCCATACTGTTTTTATACTGTTTTTTTATTTATTTACTTTTCTGCTCTTTTGCACACAAATATCTCTACCTGTACATGACCATCTGATCATTTATCACTCCAGTGTTAATCTGCAAAATTGTATTATTCGCCTACCTCCTCATCCCTTTTGCACACATTGTATATAGACTGCCCATTTTTTCTACTGTGTTATTGACTTGTTAATTGTTTACTCCATGTGTAACTCTGTGTTGTCTGTTCACACTGCTATGCTTTATCTTGGCCAGGTCGCAGTTGCAAATGAGAACTTGTTCTCAACTAGCCTACCTGGTTAAATAAAGGTGAAATAAAATAAAAATAAATAAAAGTATAGTGTTATGCTGCAGTGTGTATGTTGTATAGTGTTATGCTGTAGTGTGTATGTTGTATAGTGCTATGCTGCAGTGTGTATGTTGTATAGTGTTATGCTGTAGTGTATATGTTGTATAGTGCTATGCTGCTGTGTGCTGTCTGTGTGCATGAGCTCATTGTAAGAGCTAGGGGTCTCTCTCTCTCCCACAGACCTCAGCAGAGCTCCACGTCATGTCTGTCACCTTCCCTCTGGCCACAAAGCTGCCCATTATAGACAGGGCTCAGTGACCAGAGCAGACCCTTACCAGCACCCCTCCACCCTTCTTCTTCACAGGGCTCTCCCCTTCTCCTGCTGCTCCCCCCTCTCTCTCCCTCCCCAGTTTCCAGAGTGATTGTGAATATCCCCTAGCTAGTTCAGTGTTCTCAAGGAGAGAGCAGAGTGGTCGAAGCAGGGCCAGGATCATCCCTTTTGGCTCCAATCAAACTAGTCAGCAAATCTGCTGCTGACTGATCCGCCTCCATCGCTCCTCTCATCCCCTTTCAGCCCTTATATCCCTCCTCTCATCCTTCTCTCCCCTTCCCTCGCTCCTCTCTTCCCTATTTCACCCTCTATCACTCATCTCTCGATGGCTGAAGCACTCTATGGTTGTCTATGGCTGAAGCTCTCTATGGTTGTCTATGGCTGAAGCACTCTATGGTTGTCTATGGCTGAAGCACTCTATGGTTGTCTATGGCTGAAGCTCTCTATGGTTGTCTATGGCTGAAGCTCTCTATGGTTGTCTATGGCTGAAGCTCTCTATGGTTGTCTATGGCTGAAGCACTCTATGGTTGTCTATGGCTGAAGCACTCTATGCTTGTCTATGGCTGAAGCTCTCTATGGTTGTCTATGGCTGAAGCTCTCTATGGTTGTCTATGGCTGAAGCTCTCTACGGTTGTCTATGCCTGAAGCACTCTACGGTTGTCTATGCCTGAAGCACTCTATGGTTGTCTATGGCTGAAGCTCTCTACGGTTGTCTATGGCTGAAGCTCTCTACGGTTGTCTATGCCTGAAGCTCTCTATAGTTGTCTATGTCTGAAGCACTCTATGGTTGTCTATGCCTGAATCACTCTATGGTTGTCTATGGCTGAAGCTCTCTACAGTTGTCTATGGCTGAAGCTCTCTATGGTTGTCTATGGCTGAAGCTCTCTATGGTTGTCTATGGCTGAAGCTCTCTATAGTTGTCTATGGCTCAAACTCTCTATGGTTGTCTATGGCTCAAGCTCTCTACGGTTGTCTATGGCTGAGACCTTCCTAATAGTGAATTGTGGTTGAGAGCAGAGAGTCCTAGAGTGGAGCTCTGTGGCCCAGAGGTGAACCAGCAGTGCTCCAGGTCTGGACAGGTCCTGATTTACTCCTGCAGTCGGGAGACAGTATGTCGACAGATCTATGTTGTGGAGTGGACCCCCGGGATCTTAAAGAGGGCCATAATTGGACCCTGTGCTTTTGGGAAACACTTGCTACAGTACTACCTAATGCTGACACCTTTTGTGAGAGAAAGAAAGAGAGTGATAGGGGGACTAGTCCTGGGGAAAGATAAAGGTAGAGAAAGGAAAGTGAAAGGGAGGTTATTCATGAGGGGGAGGGGAGGAGGGTAGAATGAGAAGGGAGCAGAAAGAGGTAGAGTAAACTCTTCTCTCACGAGAGCTACAGGACTCCCCCCAGTGTCCCAAACTCGCTCATTGCCTGACAACTCAGACAAAAGTGCAACTGAGATCCCGGGGATTCTCACCTTTTAGACACACACACACACACACACACACACACACACACACACACACACACACACACACACACACACACACACACACTAACTCACACTGTGAATACATTACATTTACACACCCCACCATCTGTCTTATATACATTTAAATCTACACCCGTGTTCTCTCTTTCTCATACACGCATAAACGTATGCTTGCTGCAGCAGGAGTCAAATGGCCCAATGTGTTAAAAGTATTAGGTAAGCACAAATCCAAAAATGCTTCTCAGGCTGATATCATGTGTATACATTCAGCTGCATCTCTGACCCCCCTCTCCCCCCTCCGCCCCCTCCTCTCTCTCAGGAGAGCTCTAAAACGGAGCGGCTTGGATTTTTGCTGAAGAATAGATGGGGTATTATTATTTTAAGCGTGTATGCTCTCGTTGGCGGTGGAGCCTGTCCAAGCATGGCGCTGATGTTTGGACGAAAGGTATATAAAAGTACACTTCAAAGCCCTGCAGCGGCCTTTATGTGGCCGGACCCTGTTTATCTTTGCAGCAGACACATGCACGCGCACAGCGAAAAATAAGGAAAGTCATTTCTATGGCAGGATTTATGAGGAAGGAGGGAGAGCGCGCTAGAGGTAAAAGGGGCAGGCCGTGCAGAAGCGAAATGACAGAAAACACCACCATTTGATATGAGTTTAACAAGAAATGTATTGTCCAGATTGGTAAAGAGAGTCTCTTTGTTTTTTTTGTGGCTATTTTGGGTCCTGATACAGTACTACACGGGAGGAAGCTGACCAAGGAAATCCTCTGCTTTGACCGTGGCCACCGGCCACTCTGGGAGAGAGAGAGAGTGCCCCAACCTGCTGGTTGAGACCGTATACAAAGCCACACCTCAGCACATGAAACCAACACAGACCTTATTTGTGCAGCGCAGCACTTGGCGTCCCGTCCAGTCTCTAACAGGCAGCGTTAGGGTAATGTTAGTGTTAGAAGTTTCTCCCTCTGCAAGCAGCCTCAGCCCTGCCAGCCACCTGCACACAGGAAAGAGCTGAGGCATAGAGGTCAGGGGTCACAGACTAGACCAGAGGAGAGGGGTGGACAGAAAAAAGGGATGGCTGGTAAAGCTGGTGAGCCCTGCCAGCCACCTGCACAATGGAAGGGGCTGAGGCAGAGGGGTCAGGGGTTAAAGATCACCACGGGAAGGTCATCGCTGTCTTTGGGTGCACATGGAGGAATGTCCCTAATTTAGACTGTGGACAAAGACAGGAGAGAGGGAAGGGGTGAAAGGAGTTAGGGAGGGGGGCTAGATAGGGTAGTGAGGGGTAAAGAGAGAGACGGTGGAGAATGAGAGACATAGTTGAGAAAGAAGGGTAAAGAGCGACGGACGAGACTGAGTGGGGAAGCAGGAGAGTTCCCTTTCACACTACAGTCCTGGTTCTTGTGTAGCTAGCTGTTTAAGTTTGGCATTGCTAATCTGACCTCCATAAATCAAGCCCCAAATATCATCCATCAACACTGAGATCTCTCTCTCACACGCACCCTAACAGGTTGAAAAAACACAACTGTAAGCTCAAACTATCTCAACTCAATCATAAGCCCTCTGACAGGCTGGATTTCTAAACCAGAAGCCAAATAACAGAATAGGCTTTGTGTGATACTCTGCAGAACGCTAAGAGAGAGGAGAGAGAGAGCAGTGAGAGAAGAAAAGAGTGCGAAGGAATATCTTGGAGGGGGAGGGGGGGGGGGTGTTCTAGTGGCCTTAGTGAGTAACTGTTGTCGTGGTGGTGTGTTCCAAACGGCAGGCTGGGGAGTTGGTAGGAGCTGCAGCCTCTTCTCAGCTGCCTCGATGGGTGTCACTGACTCACACCAGTACACCAAAATAACTCCACTACACCCCTGACACACACACACATACACACACACACACACACACACACACACACACACACACAAGTAAAATATGACTTTTGAAAGAAAGGAAAAGGTTTGGGTAAACACTCTTTGGCTCTTGATTGTGTGCTCATGCACCCCACCCCACCCCACCCCCATAACTCTGGCTAGTTGTAATAGATGAGGATAGCAGAGTGCATGTTTACGAGCGCGAGTGCTGGACTTGGCAGGCCTGAACGCTCCTTCAGTGTCTCACAGTTCATCACAGCTCAGTGTCTGGGCCCTGACTCAACCCGTGTCTCTTACACACAGTTTACATGGGGGGCTGTCATGCACCCAACCAAACCCCCCACTACCCCCATACTGCACCTATCCCTGTTCACCCCCACCCCTCTCTCTATCCCTAACCGCCCTGGCTTACTGTACCCCTTATAGCCCTTTGTCGCTGCACAGTATCTGTCTTATTGTTTGAAATTGTGCATTGATTAAGTACAGTACTACCAAATACTATTTTTTTTGCCATTTACTCAACAATCTCTCTCTGTCTCTCTCTAACTTCCTCTTTCCTTCTCTGTCTCTGTCTGTCTGTCTCTCTCTTTCTTTGTCAGTCTCTCTCTCTCTCTCTTTCTTTGTCAGTCTCTCTCTCTCTCTCGCTCTCTCTCTCTCTTTCTTTGTCTGCCTCTCTTTCTTTGTCTGTCTCTCTCTCTCTTTCTTTGTCTGTATGTCTCTCTCTTTCTTTGTCTGTCTCTCTCTCTCTTTCTTTGTCTGTCTCTCTTTCTTTGTCTGTCTCTCTCTCTTTCTTTGTCTGTATGTCTCTCTCTTTCTTTGTCTGTCTCTCTCGCTTTGTCTGTCTCTCTCTCTCTCTCTCTCTCTCTCTCTCTCTCTCTTTCTTTGTCTGTCTCTCTCTCGCTTTGTCTGTCTCTCTCTCGCTTTGTCTGTCTCTCTCTCACTTTGTCTCTCTCTCTTTCTGTGTCTGTCTCTCTCTCGCTTTGTCTCTCTCTCTCTCTCTGTCTCTCTCTGTCTCTCTCTAGTGGTCGTATGCGTTGGAGAAGCCTAACACTGGTCAGCAGACGGCACGCAGCTCACAGGGACCCCCACCAAGAGGAGGACCATGCAGGTAGAACACACAGATCACCCTCACCAAGAGGAGGACCATGCAGGTAGAACACACAGATCACCCTCACCAAGAGGAGGACCATGGAGGTAGAATACACAGATCACGCTCACCAAGAGGAGAACCATGCAGGTAGAACACACAGATCACCCTCACCAAGAGGAGGACCATGCAGGCAGAACACACAGATCACCCTCACCAAGAGGAGGACCATGCAGGCAGAACACACAGATCACCCTCACCAAGAGGAGGACCATGCAGGCAGAACACACAGATCACCCTCACCAAGAGGAGGACCATGCAGGTAGAACACACAGATCACCCTCACCAAGAGGAGGACCATGGAGGTAGAATACACAGATCACCCTCACCAAGAGGAGAACCATGCAGGTAGAACACACAGATCACCCTCACCAAGAGGAGAACCATGCAGGTAGAACACACAGATCACCCTCACCAAGAGGAGGACCATGCAGGTAGAACACACAGATCACCCTCACCAAGAGGAGGACCATGCAGGCAGAACACACAGATCACCCTCACCAAGAGGAGAACCATGCAGGTAGAACACACAGATCACCCTCACCAAGAGGAGGACCATGCAGGTAGAACACACAGATCACCCTCACCAAGAGGAGGACCATGCAGGCAGAACACACAGATCACCCTCACCAAGAGGAGGACCATGCAGGTAGAACACACAGATCACCCTCACCAAGAGGAGAACCATGCAGGTGTTTCGGTTCCTTATGCCATATGATTGGTTAAACCTCCAGAAAAAGTCTTAATCTTTACTTCACCTAAGAAGCCAAACAGTCCCCGAGCCTAAATGAATTAATGAGACAGCTAACTGAGGGTGAATGGGCCGGTGTGAGAGGCAGACGCAAGTGAGGTGAAGTTAACAGGCTATTTTAAAGGGCCAGACTATTCCCCAGGCCTGGGTACTTGTGGCTATACATTATGCTATAAGCCTCCCAGTGTGGACCAGTGACAATGGCTAGCCTGTATAGCAGCCTCCGTCACAGAGTGTGTTTAAACTTCAGAAACCACAAGGTAGCGTTTACACGCGGTCAACACACCCCCGTGCGCACACACACTGTAACGGACACACACACGTGGATAAGCGCATACGCACACACACGTGCACTCTCACCATAGACAACCCTCACTGAGCACTGTTTGCGTTAACCAAACAAACCTGTGTCTTCAGCCATTTATTTTCAGGCTTGCAGTTTTTTTTTCTCTCCCTCTCTTTTTTTTAAAAGTGCACATCTGCCAATGGTTTGTGAATCAGGCGGCTAAATTTACCACCTCGCGGTTAAACATTTTTATTCCTGGTTGTTTGGTGAGTAAATTTGGGTTGTTAGTGGGGGTTAAAGAAGGATGATGTTTAAACCGTTAAATAAATACCCAGCACACCTTTTACCTGCTGGTGGAAAACCACATTTCATTCATTCATTCACAGGGGAAATGTGGAAGAACATTTTTATCCTAACGGGTGAAAAAAGTAGAAACACACACGCGGACGTACGTTTCCACACCAGGCATTTCTATCCCCTTCTGTCCTAACCCTAACCCTAACACACAGAGCGGACGTACGTTTCCACACCAGGCATTTCTGTCCCCTTCTGTCCTAACCCTAACCCTAACACACACGCGGACGTACGTTTCCACACCAGGCATTTCTGTCCCCTTCTGTCCTAACCCTAACACACACGCGGACGTACGTTTCCACACCAGGCATTTCTGTCCCCTTCTGTCCTAACCCTAACCCTAACACACACGCGGATGTACGTTTCCACACCAGGCATTTCTGTCCCCTTTTGTCCTAACCCTAACCCTAACACACACGCGGACGTACGTTTCCACACCAGGCATTTCTGTCCCCTCCTGTCCTAACCCTAACCCTAACACACACGCGGACGTACGTTTCCACACCAGGCATTTCTGTCCCCTCCTGTCCTAACCCTAACCCTAACACACACGCGGACGTACGTTTCCACACCAGGCATTTCTGTCCCCTCCTGTCCTAACCCTAACCCTAACACACACGCGGACGTACGTTTCCACACCAGGCATTTATGTCCCCTCCTGTCCTATGCTTAGACATGGGCTGTTTCCTGTGTATATCAACAGTTAATCCACTCTGGAGTTTACGTGAGTGCCTCCATACCGACGAAACATCTATTAGTGTCTCAGAAAATAGGTCTTGTGTGTGTGTGTATGCGGTAGTCTGTTTGTTACAATTAGTTTGTTAGCATTTCAGATTATTTGTTACTCAATGTGTTTGTGGGTCAAGATCTTAGTGGCATGTGCATGTTCCTGTTTGTGTGTGTGTGTGTTCCTAAACCGTCACTCTCTCTCTCTCTCTCTATCTCTCTCTCTCTCTCTCTCTCTCTCTCTCTCTCTCTCCCCCCATCACCCAGGTGGGGAACGTGGTGAATGATGCGGGGGATGTTCTGGAGTTCAGGGACCAGGTCACCAAAGCCTCTCCGGCCCACGGTCACCTAGTGGTCACCACCTCTCTCCAGTGCTATGCCTCCAGTGCTAAGAACTGGAACACACCTCTCATTTTTTACCTGAAGGAGAGGACCGTCAGCCTCATTATACAGGCTGAGAAGTAAGTCTCTCTTTATCCTTGTATCTCATTCTGTCCCTCCTCCATTTCTTAGTCTTTCCCATCTTGCCTATCCCTGTTGCACCTATCTCCCTGTTGCTCCTATCTCCCTGTTGCACCTATTTCCCTGTTGCACCTATCTCCCTGTTGCGCCTATCTCCCTGTTGTACCTATTTCCCTGTTGCACCTATCTCCCTGTTGCGCCTATCTCCCTGTTGCACCTATTTCCCTGTTGCACCTATCTCCCTGTTGCACCTATCTCCCTGTTGCGCCTATCTCCCTGTTGCGCCTATCTCCCTGTTGCGCCTATCTCCCTGTTGCACCTATCTCCCTGTTGCACCTATCTCCCTGTTGCGCCTATCTCCCTGTTGCACCTATCTCCCTGTTGCGCCTATCTCCCTGTTGCGCCTATCTCCCTGTTGCACCTATCTCCCTGTTGCGCCTATCTCCCTGTTGCGCCTATCTCCCTGTTGCGCCTATCTCCCTGTTGCGCCTATCTCCCTGTTGCACCTATCTCCCTGTTGCACCTATCTCCCTGTTGCGCCTATCTCCCTGTTGCGCCTATCTCCCTGTTGCGCCTATCTCCCTGTTGCGCCTATCTCCCTGTTGCGCCTATCTCCCTGTTGCACCTATCTCTCTGTTGCACCTATCTCCCTGTTGCGCCTATCTCCCTGTTGCACCTATCTCCCTGTTGCGCCTATCTCCCTGTTGCACCTATCTCCCTGTTGCGCCGATCTCTGGACCCCCTCTCCTTTTCTTCCCCTCCCCCTCTTTCACTCTGTGTGTGTGCGTCTGTGTGTGTGTTTGTGAGAACTGTGTGTGAGAGTGCGAGTGTGTGCCATTAGCAGAGCAGGTCTGGCTATGGAAGCCTGACTGCAGTGGGGAACAAAGAGATGGACATTCATCATTCTCTCCTCTGGGTTGTTCCACCTCTTAAAGCACCAGAAAGAGGATTTCAACTCCCACCATCTCAGATTGTTCTGAAATAGTTTCTGTTGATAGAAACAGATAAGATGAGCATTCCTGCAACATTACTTTGTTGAAATATAATTTGATCTCTGAGAAATTACGATAATTCATTGCACCCAAATTGTCCGTTTTAATTTATAGGATTCATAATATATTAAATAAATATAGTACCTAACATCTGATTTGGACCAAACTTTTTTATAACAATGAGTAAGACACGAGGATCCAAAGAAATGGTTAAAAGCCCCACTAGGACCCCCCACAGCCCAAGCCAATCCCACCCCAACAAGTAGGTTATAGCATCAGCTCTCTGACAAGTAGTATGGAGCTGTGGCTCAGAGTATTGTTTGTTCATCCTATGTAATATATTCATCATATGTAATGTGTTCATCCTATGTAATGTGTTCATCCTATGTAATGTGTTCATGTGTTCATCCTATGTAATGTGTTCATCCTATGTAATGTGTTCATGTGTTCATCCCATGTAATGTGTTCATGTGTTCATCCTATGTAATGTGTTCATCCTATGTAATGTATTCATGTGTTCATCCTATGTAATGTGTTCACCCTATGTAATGTGTTCATCCTATGTAATGTATTCACACTATGTAATGTGTTCATGTGTTCATCCTATGTAATGTATTCATGTGTTCATCCTATGTAATGTGTTCACCCTATGTAATGTGTTCATCCTATGTAATGTATTCACACTATGTAATGTGTTCATCCAATGTAATGTATTCATGTGTTCATCCTATGTAATGTATTAATGTGTTCATCCTATGTAATGTGTTCATCCTATGTAATGTATTCATCCTATGTAATGTATTCATGCGTTCATCCTATGTAATGTATTCATCCTATGTAATGTATTCATCCTATGTAATGTGTTCATCCTATGTAATGTATTCATCCTATGTAATGTATTCATCCTATGTAATGTATTCCCAGTGAGTATGAAATGGTTTTTTTCCTTGTTCAGAGAAATGATTCACTGGAAAAGTCCCATCATCCTACATCCTGATATTACCAGGTTCTGACCACTAGATGGTGAATTTACAAAATGATATATTGATTTCCACAACCTGTAAGCAGTCTATAGATAAGTATTGACAGCAATCCAAATCATCCTAATGTTTAAAAAAAATGGATTGTGTAACTCAATGATGTTACCTATAGAAGATTTGGATATGAAGCGCAAAAATGCTAATATAGATGCCATTGACTTATTTTGGATTTATGCCACTAATGCTAAAAGTTAGCATTTGAAACAGTTGCCAGGTAAACAAAACCTAATATGCTTTCATGGGTTGCTGTCATACCTTGTCCATAGACTGCTTACAGGGTAAGTGTAACAATATAGCTTCCGTCCCTCTCCTCGCCCCTACCTGGACTCGAACCAGGGACCTTCTCCTCAGCACACATCAACAACCTCCCACGAAGCATCGTTACCCATCGCCCTTACAGAACAACTGCTTCAAGGTCTCAGAGCAACTGACTTCACCGATTGAAACGTTATTAGCACGCACCCCGCTAACTAGCTTCCCATTTCACATCGGTTACACTCACCCCCCCTTTGACTTCACTGAACGGAGAAAAAAACCGTCACCAAATTCACTGAGAATACATTACATAGGATGAAGAAACAATACTCTGAGTCACAGTTCCGTGCTGCTTGTCAGACACCTATAACTGATACTATATAGTCGTTGATGGGATTGGCGCGTGGAGTCTGTGTGGTGCTTTTGACCATTTCTTTGGATTCCTCATGTCTTACTCCATGTTAAAAAAAATGTTTGGTCCAAATCGGATGTTAAGTACTATATTTATTGAATATTATATGAATCCTATAAATTAAAATGGCCAATTTGGGTCCAATCAATTAGCTTAAATTATATTTAAACTAAATAATGTTGCAGGAATGCTAATATTTTCTGTTTCTAACTACAGAAAAGACATCAGAAGAATCTGAAATGGTGGGTGTCATGGATTGCAGAAATGACATGGAATGACCCTAATGCTCCATTTCTCCTCAGTGTTTGTTCATCAAGCCGCCTGTGAAATAGAAACTATTTAGATTTCTGGCATCCCCTCTTCGCTCTGTTTATGACATTTGATTGAGAACGAGACAGTAGATGGAAATGAACTTTATAGACCCCTGACAAATACACTGAATGAATATATCAATCAAATTAACAGACTCCCTCTTATTTATTTGGTGAGATTTTTGTCATATCTTGGCTCCATCTTGCGGTTTGTTACTCTCTTCTCCTTTCTACCACTCCCACTCTCCTCTTTGTTGCGCCCTCCTTTCTCTCACTCGTTCTCATCTCCATCTCTCTGTCCCTAACCCTGCTTTCTATCACCCCCCCCCCCATTCTTTATCTCTCTATCCTTCCCTTTCTCCTCTTTGTTTTGGCTCCTCTCTGTCTCAGACACTTCCTGTTGGACGGGGGTCTATGTGTTCTCCTACGAGGGCCGTCTCATCTCCACGCCCAGATTCCCCGGCATGAGAACGGACATCCTCAATGGCCAGTCAGTCTCCCTTAGCAACGCCACCATCGCCATCCGGGACAAGAGCGATGAGAAGGGTGAGTGGAAGGCCAGCCGAGCTGTCCCTTCACTACTACAATACTAAACTTTGTTGTCCACAGAGCAGGGCGAGATTTGCCTTAAGCTTTTTTACTCAATGACATTTACAGCCGTTAAACACATTGAAACATCAGGAGCACTTTGTCAACAAGAGGATTACACTTCACCAGGAGATAAAACGCTGGAGAAATGACTTTAGCAGGACTGGAACAATGACCATTTGCCATCATTACCCTGCTCGCTCTGTCCTCCGTCCTCTCCTCTCTTCTTTTCCTCAAATCATCTCTCTGTTTGGTGCCCTGACGGGGAAAGCCCTGGGTGAAGGGAAGCCCCTGACTGACAAGCTGGGTGATTCACCAACCAACACACACCAACAGTCAGTCACAGCACACATTACACACTCCTGTTAGTGTGCACACACTGAAATGAGAAGACTGTGCATATCTCCACGTGCCTGCGTCTTACTCCATACTGTTACATTGAGCAACCTGTTAGGATTGGGGGAGGGTAAGCCGATCCTAGACCTGTGCCTCAGGGTAGCTATGGGTTCGAGTGCCCCCAACAGGCCAGGGTGAAAAGGTCAGGGAGCCATGGAGAGAAGACAGAGAGAAGAATTAGTGGTGTTGAGGGGAAAGAAGAAACTTCATAGTTAAGAGGGAGACATACAGCCTGTGTGGAAATTGGAGTGAGTGCATGTGTGTGAGAAAGAGATGGAGAGAAAGGGGGAGGGTTATGGAGGAAGAACAGGACTGAAAGGGATTAAGATAGAGGGAGTGAATTAGAGAGAGAGAAAAGGAGGAGAAGTGGCCAGGATCAGTAGTTACTGTCTCTGCCAGCACTCCACAGCTCCAAGACAGAGGAGCACTGCACTGGAGCCAGCTGGCTCTGAAACACACGCACACACACACAGTCACACACACGCATATACACCCCTGTTGGGGAGTATGGGCCAGGAGCTGTGGGGTCAGACTGCTGGCACCCCCTTCCACTCTCTTGCCTCCCCCATTTCTCCCTCTTGTCTCCCCTTTCCTCCACCTCTTCCCTCTGAGTTGAGTCTCTTCCCTCTGATCTGGCCTCAATTGTTCCCTCCTAGTCCTCCTGTATACTCAGGGCTGTACTGGGGACTAGAGAGTGTGGAGGAGGAGAGGAGGTGGCCTGTGATTTGGGTGATCATGTGTTGAGAAGAGATGTGTATCAAAAGACACTATTGTAAGTGTATGTGTTATGGGGACTGGTGGGGTTTGACACTGGTGGTTCAGTTTGCCCTGCTTATGTGAACCAGGCCTCTCTCACACAACTTTCTGCCTCCCATTTCACTGTGTGTGTGTGTGTGTGTGTGTGTGTGTGTGTGTGTGTGTGTGTGTGTGTGTGTGTGTGTGTGTGTGTGTGTGTGCGTTCCAGATGGAGGTGGTGGAGATAGCTCTGGACCAGTGTGGCCCATCCAGCGAGAGGAAGATCGCAGTCATAGACAAGAACCGTGACCTGTACCTGACCGCTGTGCATCGCATCAACAGAGAACACAACATCTGCAAGATAGGTAGGAGAGAGGGAAAGAGAGAAAGGGAGGGGGAGATAGATTTCAAACTGCTTTGTGTTGTTAAGCACCTAAAGCCTACCAGATAGATCCTTCTAACCATAACCCACATGCACTATGGTCTACACACCATGTGGTAGAGCTTATAGTTAGTTATTCTGAGTGTAGTCAATAAGAGTGTGTTGTCTGTCTCTATCCTGCTCAATAGGTCCACACCATGTCCTAGAATGACTCCGCTAACATCCTGTGTGGTATTCAGGACACACAGTTCACTGTGTGGCACTATCCCGGTGCGGTCTTCACCTGACCTGCTGGCTAAAACACTCTACATGAAAGACGCCAGGTAACATGTGCGCACACACACACACACACACAAACACACACACAGAGAAATCAGTTCCCCATTATCGGAAATAAAAGGTACTGCTTCGTCTGAAATGTTTTCATGTTGTGGTAAAGCTGTTTAAAAGAGATTCCTGAGTGGCTGCCCTTCGGCTGAGTGGCTGTGTGTACAGAATGTATTTTTATATCTGTCGGTCTGTCCCCCTCCACTGTGAGTTCAGCCGTGTGGCCCACATCCTGAACAATGTGGGGACCCAGGTGACGGTCGTTGGTGTACAGCAGCTTACCTACACCACCGTGCTGCATGAGTACAGCGCCTCCTTTCGCTGGGAGGACGCACTGCGCCTCTGCCGCTTTGCCAAGGTAACACACACCTGACAGGAGAGGGGACATTCTCGTGGGGACATTCTATGGTGTCTCCCTGGTCCGGTGCAGAATGAGAATGAGTGATCTGTATAGAGCAGAGCACACATCATATTCAACACCAAATACTGTACAAAACACATCTTTAAAAAAACTCTTCACATTATGTTGAAAATAGAATAATGGTGTGAAATAATTACATTTACATTTACATTTAAGTCATTTAGCAGACGCTCTTATCCAGAGCGACTTACAAATTGGTGCATTCACCTTATGACCTCCAGTGGAACAGTAGTGCATCTAAATCTTTTCAGGGGGAGGGGGGGTGAGAGGGATTACTTTATCCTATCCTAGGTATTCCTTAAAGAGGTGGGGTTTCAGGTGTCTCCGGAAGGTGGTGATTGACTCCGCTGTCCTGGCGTCGTGAGGGAGTTTGTTCCACCATTGGGGGGCCAGAGCAGCGAACAGTTTTGACTGGGCTGAGCGGGAACTGTACTTCCTCAGTGGTAGGGAGGCGAGCAGGCCAGAGGTGGATGAACGCAGTGCCCTTGTTTGGGTGTAGGGCCTGATCAGAGCCTGGAGGTACTGAGGTGCCGTTCCCCTCACAGCTCCGTAGGCAAGCACCATGGTCTTGTAGCGGATGCGAGCTTCAACTGGAAGCCAGTGGAGGGAGCGGAGGAGCGGGGTGACGTGAGAGAACTTGGGAAGGTTGAACACCAGACGGGCTGCGGCGTTCTGGATGAGTTGTAGGGGTTTAATGGCACAGGCAGGGAGCCCAGCCAACAGCGAGTTGCAGTAATCCAGACGGGAGATGACAAGTGCCTGGATTAGGACCTGCGCCGCTTCCTGTGTGAGGCAGGGTCGTACTCTGCGGATGTTGTAGAGCATGAACCTACAGGAACGGGCCACCGCCTTGATGTTAGTTGAGAACGACAGGGTGTTGTCCAGGATCACGCCAAGGTTCTTAGCGCTCTGGGAGGAGGACACAATGGAGTTGTCAACCGTGATGGCGAGATCATGGAACGGGCAGTCCTTCCCGGGAGGAAGAGCAGCTCCGTCTTGCCGAGGTTCAGCTTGAGGTGATGATCCGTCATCCACACTGATATGTCTGCCAGACATGCAGAGATGCGATTCGCCACCTGGTCGTCAGAAGGGGGAAAGGAGAAGATTAATTGTGTGTCGTCTGCATAGCAATGATAGGAGAGACCATGTGAGGTTATGACAGAGCCAAGTGACTTGGTGTATAGCGAGAATAGGAGAGGGCCTAGAACAGAGCCCTGGGGGACACCAGTGGTGAGAGCACGTGGTGAGGAGACGGATTCTCGCCACGCCACCTGGTAGGAGCGACCTGTCAGGTAGGACGCAATCCAACACTGGGCCGCGCCGGAGATGCCCAACTCGGAGAGGGTGGAGAGGAGGATCTGATGGTTCACAGTATCGAAGGCAGCCGATAGGTCTAGAAGGATGAGAGCAGAGGAGAGAGAGTTAGCTTTAGCAGTGCGGAGCGCCTCCGTGATACAGAGAAGAGCAGTCTCAGTTGAATGACTAGTCTTGAAACCTGACTGATTTGGATCAAGAAGGTCATTCTGAGAGAGATAGCGGGAGAGCTGGCCAAGGACGGCACGTTCAAGAGTTTTGGAGAGAAAAGAAAGAAGGGATACTGGTCTGTAGTTGTTGACATCGGAGGGATCGAGTGTAGGTTTTTTCAGAAGGGGTGCAACTCTCGCTCTCTTGAAGAGCAGGCCAGATGGCTAACACCAGGCCTGCTGTCTCCCTGGCCCTGCCCCTACCCTACCCAGGAGTGGAGGGCTGCTGTCTCCCTGGCCCTGCCCCTACCCTACCCAGGAGTGGAGGGCTGCTGTCTCCCTGGCCCTGCCCCTACCCTACCCAGGAGTGGAGGGCTGCTGTCTCCCTGGCCCTGCCCCTACCCTACCCAGGAGTGGAGGGCTGCTGTCTCCCTGGCCCTGCCCCTACCCTACCCAGGAGTGGAAGCCTGCTGTCTCCCTGGCCCTGGCCCTACCCTACCCAGGAGTGGAGGGCTGCTGTCTCCCTGGCCCTGCCCCTACCCTACCCAGGAGTGGAGGGCTGCTGTCTCCCTGGCCCTGCCCCTACCCTACCCAGGAGTGGAGGCCTGCTGTCTCCTGGCCCTGCCCCTACCCTACCCAGGAGTGGAAGCCTGCTGTCTCCCTGGCCCTGGCCCTACCCTACCCAGGAGTGGAGGGCTGCTGTCTCCCTGGCCCTGCCCCTACCCTACCCAGGAGTGGAGGGCTGCTGTCTCCCTGGCCCTGTTCCTACCCTACCCAGGAGTGGAGGGCTGCTGTCTCCCTGGCCCTGCCCCTACCCTACCCAGGAGTGGAGGCCTGCTGTCTCCCTGGCCCTGCCCCTACCCTACCCAGGAGTGGAGGGCTGCTGTCTCCCTGGCCCTGTCCCTACCCTACCCAGGAGTGGAGGGCTGCGGTCTCCCTGGCCCTGCCCCTACCCTACCCAGGAGTGGAGGGTTGCTGTCTCCCTGGCCCTGCCCCTACCCTACCCAGGAGTGGAGGCCTGCTGTCTCCCTGGCCCTCCCCTACCCAGGAGTGGAGGGCTGCTGTCTCCCTGGCCCTGCCCCTACCCTACCCAGGAGTGGAGGCCTGCTGTCTCCCTGGCCCTGCCCCTACCCTACCCAGGAGTGGAGGGATGCTGTCTCCCTGGCCCTGCCCTACCCAGGAGTGGAGGCGTGCTGTCTCCCTGGCCCTGCCCCTACCCTACCCAGGAGTGGAGGGCTGCTGTCTCCCTGGCCCTGCCCCTACCTTACCCAGGAGTGGAGGGCTGCTGTCTCCCTGGCCCTGCCCCTACCCTACCCAGGAGTGTAGGGCTGCGGTCTCCCTGGTCCTGCCCCTACCCTACCCAGGAGTGGAGGCCTTCTGTCTCCCTGGCCCTGCCCCTACCCTACCCAGGAGTGGAGGGCTGCTGTCTCCCTGGCCCTGCCCCTACCCTACCCAGGAGTGGAGGGATGCTGTCTCCCTGGCCCTGCCCTACCCAGGAGTGGAGGCGTGCTGTCTCCCTGGCCCTGCCCCTACCCTACCCAGGAGTGGAGGGATGCTGTCTCCCTGGCCCTGCCCTACCCAGGAGTGGAGGCGTGCTGTCTCCCTGGCCCTGCCCCTACCTTACCCAGGAGTGGAGGGCTGCTATCTCCCTGGCCCTGCCCCTACCCTACCCAGGAGTGGAGGGTTGCTGTCTCCCTGGCCCTGCCCCTACCCTACCCAGGAGTGGAGGCCTGCTGTCTCCCTGGCCCTCCCCTACCCAGGAGTGGAGGGCTGCTGTCTCCCTGGCCCTGCCCCTACCCTACCCAGGAGTGGAGGGCTGCTGTCTCCCTGGCCCTGCCCCTACCCAGGAGTGGAGGCCTGCTGTCTCCCTGGCCCTGCCCCTACCCTACCCAGGAGTGGAGGGCTGCTGTCTCCCTGGCCCTGCCCCTACCCTACCCAGGAGTGGAGGGTTGCTGTCTCCCTGGCCCTGCCCCTACCCTACCCAGGAGTGGAGGGCTGCTGTCTCCCTGGCCCTGCCCCTACCCTACCCAGGAGTGGAGGGCTGCTCTGAGCCATGAGGTCTGAGCCCTCTCTAAAAGCTAGTTATTTATGATAAATGGTGTAATTAGCGGCCTGTAATTGCTAGCACATTGTGGGTTGCAGCAGAGCAAATCAGGGCCAGAGGGACCACAGAACCAGAGCCCTGGTCCCAGGGGAAACAGTCAACCCGAGAGGGGCCACGCGGGCTGGGGGGCCACAGATCAGTGAATGTGATTTCTCCTTATGGGTTCCCCCCACCATAGCGTGGTAACAACAGGCAGCGTGGGAACTCACTGTCACCCTTTGGAAGTGGGGTGTGTGTGTATCTCAATGTCTTGTCTCAGGTCTCAGTGTGTCAAATTTCTTTCCTCATTTCTGTGTGGTCTGTTCTATTGTCTCATGTCGGTCTTGTTGTCTCGTGTCTGTCCGGTTGTCTCGTGTCTGTCCGATTGTTTATTCAAATAAAATTTCATTTATCACATGCGCCGAATACAACAGGTGTAGTAGACCTTACAGTGAAATGTTTACTTACAAGACCCTAACCAACAAAGCAGTTTTAAGGAAGTACTTTTTTTTTTTAAGTAAGAGATAAGAATAACAAATTAATAAAGAGCAGCAGTAAATAACAATAGCGGGGCTATATACAGGGGGTACCGGTACAGAGTCAATGTGTGGAGGCACCTGTGTCGTGGTAATTATGTACATGGAGGTAGAGTTATTAAAGTGACTATGCATAGATAATAACAGAGAGTAGCAGCAGCGTAGAAGTGGGGGAGGCAATGAGTCTGGGTAGCCATTTGATTAGCTGTTCAGGAGTCTTATGGCTTGGGGGTAGAAGCTGTTTATAAGCCTCTTGGACCTAGACTTGGCGCTCCAGTACAGTCTATGACTAGGGTGGCTGGAGTCTTTGACAATTTTTAGGACGTTCCTCTGATACCGCCTAGTATAGAGGTCCTGGATGGCAGGAAGCTTGGCCTCGGTGATGTACTGGGCCCTACGCACTACCTTCTGTAGTGCCTTGCGGTTGGAGGCAGAGCAGTTGCCATACCAGGCAGTGAAGCAACCCGTCAGGATGCTCTTGATGGTGCAGCTTTAAAACCTTTTGAGGATCTGAAGACCCATGCCAAATCTTTTCAGTCTCCTGAGGCGGAATAGGTTTTGTCGTGCCCTCTTCACGACTGTCTTGGTGTGTTTGGACCATGTTAGTTTGTTGGTCATGTGGACGCCAAGGAACTTGAAGCTCTCAACCTGCTCCACTACAGCCCTGTCGATGAGAATGGAGGCGTGCTCGGTCCTCCTTTTCCTGTAGTCCACTATCATCTCCTTAGTCTTGATCACTTTGAGGGAGAGGTTGTTATGCTTGCACCCCACGGTCAGGTCTCTGACCTCCTCCCGAAAGGCTGTCTGATTGTTGTCGGTGATCAGGCTGTTGTGTCATCGGCAAACTTAATGATGGTGTTGGAGTCGTGCCTGGCCGTGCAGTCATGAGTGAACAGGGAGTACAGGAGCGGACTGAGCACGCACCCCTGTGCGGATGTGTTGTTATCTACCCTTACCACCTGGGGGCGGTTCGTCAGGAAGTCCAGGATCCAGTTGCAGAGGGAGGTGTTTAGGGGTGAAAGGGCAGTGTGGAGTGCAATAGAGATTGCATCATCTGTGGATTTGTTGGTGCGGTATGCAAATTGGAGTTGGTCTAGGGTTTCTGGGATAATGGTGTTGATGGGAGCCATGACCAGCCTTTCAAAGCATTTCATGGCTAGAGACGTGAGTGCTACAGGTCGGTATTCATGTAGGCAGGTTACCTTCGTGTTTTGGGTACAGGGACTATGGTGGTCTGCTTCCAGACTCAGACAGGGAGAGGTTGAAAATGTCAGTGAAGACACTTGCCAGTTGGTCAGTGCATGCTCGGAGTACACGTCCTGGTAATCCGTCTGGTCCTGTGGCCTTGTTGACCTGTTTAAAGGTCTTACTCACATGGGCTGCGGAGAGCGTGATCACACAGTCGTCTGGAACAGCTGATGCTTTCATGCATGTTTCAGTGTTACTTGCCTCGAAGCGAGCAAAGTTATTTAGCTTGTCTGGTAGGCTTGTGTCACTGGGCAGTGCTCAGCTGTGCTTCCCTTTGTAGTCTGTAATAGTTTGCAAGCCCTGCCACATCCGACGAGTGTCGGAGCCGGTGTAGTACGATTCAATCTTAGTCCTGTATTGACGCTTTGCCTGTTTGATGGTTCGTCGGAGGGCATAGCGGGATTTATTGTAAGCTTCCGGGTTAGAGTCTCGTTCCTTGAAAGCGGCAGCTCTACCCTTTAGCTCAGTGCGAATGTTGCCTGTAATCCATGGCTTCTGGTTTGGGTATGTACGTACAGTCGCTATGGGGACGACGTGCTCGATGCACTTATTGATAAAGCCAGTGACTGATGTGGTGTACTAGTCAATGCCATCGGAAGAATCCCGGAACATATTCCAGTCTATGCTAGCAAAACAGTCCTGTAGTTTAGCATCTGCTTCATCTGACCACTTTTTTATAGACCGAGTCACTGGTGCTTCCTGCTTAAATTTGAGCTTGTAAGCAGGAATCAGGAGGATAGAATTATGGTCAGATTTGCCAAATGGAGGGCGAGGGAGAGCTTTGTAAGCGTCTCTGTGTGTGGAGTATAGGTGGTCTAGAGTTTTTTTCCCTCTGGTTGCACATTTAACATGCTGATAAAAATGAGGTAAAACTGATTCAAGTTTCCCTGCATTAAAGTCTCCCGGCAACTAGGAGCGTCACCTCTGGATAAGCATTTTCCTGTTTTCTTATGGCGGTAGACAGCTGACTGAGTGCAGTTTTAGTGCCACCATCGGTTTGTGGTGGTATGTAGACAGCTACGGAAAATACAGAAACTCTCTAGGTAGATAGTGTGGTCTACAGCTTATCATGAGATACTCTTCCTCAGGTGAGCAAAACCTTGAGACTTCTTTAGATATCGTGCACCAGCTGCCGTTTAAATATATGCATCGGCCCCCGCCCCGTGTCTTACCAGAGGCTGCTGTTCTATCCTGCCGATAGGGTGTATAACCCGCCCGCTGTATGTTATTAATGTCGTCGTTCAGCCACAACTCAGTGAAACATAAGATATTACAGTTTTTAATGTCCCGTTGGTAGAACATACATGCTTTCAGTTCGTCCCATTTATTTTCTAGCGATTGAACGTTAGCTAGCAGGACGGATGGCAAAGGCAGATTAGCCACTCGTTGCCTGATCCTCACAAGGCACCCTGATCTCTTTCCGCAAAATCTTTGTTTCCTTCTTGAGCAAATTACATGGATGAGGGCCTGTTTGGGTGTTTGTAGTATATCCTCCCCATCCAACGTATTAAAGAAAAACTCTTTGTCCAATTCGAGGTGAGTAATCGCTGTTCTGATGTCCAGAAGCTCTTTTTGGTCATAAGAGACGGTAGCAGCAACATTACGGGGCGGCAGGTAGACTAGTGGTTAGAGCGTTGGGCCAGTAACTGAAAGATTGATAGATCGAATCCCTGAGCTGACAAGGTACAAATCTGTCATTCTGCTCCTGAACAAGGCAGTTAACCCACTGTTCCTAGGCCGTCATTATAAATAAGAATTTGTTCTTAACCTCTCTGCGCACAGAACCCGTTAGCGGGATGGAATTCGACAACATACGATGATCGCTACATAAATAGTCATAATAAACATTCATGAAAATACAAGTGTCTCACCTTTCGAAAGCCTAGAATCTTGCTAATCCAACTGCGTTGTCAGATTTAAAAAAGGATTTACTGCGAAAGAATACGATGCGATTATCTGAGGATAGAGCCCCATAAAAAACAACTATTTCAACCAGCACAGGCGTAACAACATCACAAACTGCAATAAAATAAATGGTTTACCTTTGACGATCTTCCTCTGTTTGCAATCCCAATGCTCATTGTTACACAATGAATGGTCTTTTGTTTGATCAAAACAATTTTATAGCCTAACACGAAACATTTTGTGAACCGCTTGTGTCGTGAATTCCGTCTCATTCCATTTTCGACGACACATTCGATGTAAATACACACACGAAACGTGACTTTTCCACTCATGTTTGGTTTCATTGCAATCAACTGGTTTGTTTGTAACACAACCAAAAAGATGGGTCATTTCGCGGGACTTATTGACTGAAAGAAACCGACAACAAGTAATGACATCATTGTGCACCAATGATATGACCGCTGTTTCGTTGATTGGCTGTATTTTAACCCAATGACCACGGATCGTCTTGAAATCTAGCTGGGTAGATAGCCAATGAGCTGAGGTAAACGGCAATATGTAATGTTTATGTGTTGGAAGACCAACTTGTGTCGTAAAGAGGGTCATTCGCCATTGAAGTTTCATTCCGGAAGGAGCAAAGCATGTTACGCACAGCGTTGTTTTGGTAAAGCGCATCTTCAGCTGTTTATATATAATTCAGTATGGCGACTAAGTCAGGGAAAGCTAAATCTAAGTCTAGATATACAGATGTACACAGAATTTTAGAAGAAATTGATCGGGAAAATGAGACAGAGATTGTTGGAGGACGATTCATTTAGCGATTCCCAAATGGAGGAATATTTTTTGAACAGAGAGGACATCGTTTTGGACTGGTAAGTTTTTCTCATGCCAATGCCGTTGTTTGAAATTAATAATATAAAATATTATTTGTGAAATGAAATAGCCTATTTGAGGCTGTTGAGGGGAGGGCAGGCCCACAACAATGGGCAAAGTGAAATGGAGACAGTAGATACAGCTGGTCTGTAGTAATATAATAAAGACTGTAGATCTAGCTGGTCTGTCATAATATAATAGAGACAGTAGATCTAGCTGAAATGTCATAATATAAATGAGACAGTAGATCTAGCAGGTCTATAATAATATATTCAACCTTATGTTCCCTGTACTCTATATATATCTGTTTATTATACCTGTTGATACAGGGCTCATGTGAAACTATTCTAACTGAACATTTTCTTACACAGTGACACTGACTCCGAATGGGAGCCCCCAGTGCCAAGGTGTCCATCCCCCACTGAAGCTGGTTCATCCAGCTCCTGCCACAAGTGGTGTTCATCTGCCCAAATGTATTTCTGCAGGCATGGATGTGCCTCAGGGCCAAAAGGGCACAGCATGGAGGTGTCGCTGTGTTCTTTGCAAAATGAAGTCCCCCATCACCTGCACCACATGCTTGGTGACCCTCTGCTTTACAGCAGAAAGAGACTGCTATGGCACCTGGCATCAGCAGCACAATATTGTGTAGAGGACTGAGGGTCTTCCAAATATTGAAAGTGTTATTTTGTAAATGTATACAGTGGGGCAAAAAAGTATTTAGTCAGCCACCAATTGTGCAAGTTCTCCCCCTTAAAAAGATGAGAGAGGCCTGTAATTTTCATCATAGGTACACTTCAACTATGACAGACAAAATGAGAAAAAAAAATCCAGAAAATCACATTGGGCGTCTCTTGGGCGTCAATTTGGGTAGACTGACGACACCGCTCGCACGACCGTTTTATGTGTGAATTAATTGTCAGAGTAGAGGACCTTGTGCATTTCAGGTAAAATAACAACTCAATGTTTATATCCCAGGACAAATGAGCTAGCAACAGCAAGCTAGCTAAATGGTAAGTGCAAGCTAGCTAGCTAAATTGTCATAAATGTTTAATGCTTTTCGACCTGTCCCCAAATTAATGTAATTGGTTCAGAGTTTGTTTTGATATTTAACCTGCGTGTCGTTATCGCGTTTGGTGTGGGGATGACAAAATAAATGTATGCAAGCTGGAGCATGCTCACAGCCGGGTTGGGTTCCGTGTCATCAAGGGAGAGCTGACAGTGCATTATAAACAATGAGCCTCATATATTGGCCAAAATAAACAGTAACACGGAACCCAAACTGACTGGTGTGTTAGAACTGACTTCTATTTTAGCCCTTATATTTTAGCCATTTTTTGCAGTTTTACTTTAGTACCTTGTTGAAAACAGGATGCATGTTTTGCATATTCTGTACATGCTTCCTTCTTTTCACTCTGTCATTTAGGTTAGTATTGTGGAATAACAACAATGTTGTTGATCCATCCTCAATTTTCTTCTATCACAGCCATTAAACTCTGTAACTATTTTAAAGTCACCATTGGCCTCATGGTGAAATCCCTGAGCGGTTTCCTTCCACTCTGGAAATTAAGTTAGGAAGGATACCTGTATCTTTGTAATGACTGTGTGTATTGATACACCATCCAAAGTGTAATTGATAACTTCACCATACTAAAAGGGATATTCAATGTCTGCTTTTTTAAATGTATTTTTAATAGGTGCCCTTCTTTGCAAGGCATTGGAAAACCTCCCTGGTCTTTGTGGTTGAATCTTTGTTTTAAATTCACTACTCAACCTGAGGGACCTTACAGATGATTGTATGTGTCGGGTACAGAGATGAGGTAATCATTCAAAAATCATGTTAAACACTATTGCACACAGAGTGAGTCCATGCACCTCATTGTGACTTGTTAAGCACATTTTTTACTCCTATTTAGGTTTGCCATAACAAAAGGGTTGGATACTTATTGGGTAAAGAAATTTCAGCTTTACATTTTTTATTAATTTGTACATAATTACACTTTGACATGATGGGGTATTGTGTGTAGGCCAGTGACACAAAATCTCAATTTAATCCATTTTAAATTCAGGCTGTAACACAACAAAATGTGGAAAAAGTTAAGGGGTGTGAATACTTCCTGAATGCACTGTATGGAAGAAGGAGCGTCACCACTTTAAATAGCCACCCCTCCTCCTTCCTCCCCCATTTCTGGTAAGGGTTTGGTCTTTCGTGGCCGTTTGGTGTGGTTTTTCCCGGAGTGGGAGGAGTGTTGTGGGGAAGTCCTGTCAGCCAGGTATGGAGGATTAGCCCCTTGTGGATACTTTTCATGGCACTGATTGTTGGTAACAGACGCACGCACACAACACACATAGACACACACATGCTGATAGACCTGTACACAAACAACCATACTGTACACAGTCACACAAACATGGGCAGCCCAGCAGTGTGACTAAATCCCCAGCCAGGCTCTAACAGTGAGCCAACACCACAATCTCTCCTCTGATTGGAGGATACTGGCCCATCTCTCTCTGACCAGCATTTAGTGGCTTTAGCAAAGGATGATTTTGTTGTTGTCTTCACAGTTTTATGGCCAATGTTGTTTTTCTTAATGAAGGATTCAGATGACAGGATGCATCAGGATGTTGTTCTGGGCTTTGCTTTCAACGATAATGTTGAGTGGCGTAGTTTGAGTGTGACTAAGAGTGAATGGGAGTGACATAGTGACATTATGTCTGTGTGCGTGTGTGCCTGCATGTTTGTCTAAGTACGTCTCCATGTCCTGAATGAGTATGATATCAGAATCACACACACGGAAGTCAGTTTACAGGGTGTGTGTGTGTGTGCCCTGCAGAGTGACACTAACGAGGCCTGTGTTGTGAGGATGAGCAGACTGGTAATGGGAAGAGTGTCCATGTGGAGACGCCAGTGTAATGGACCTCCCATCCCTCTAATAACACACAGCCCTCTTCTCTCAGTGCCCCGTCCCTTTAATGACCCAGGCGAGCAGGGCTAAGCTAGCCCCCCTGTGCAGGGCCTTGTGGTCAGGGCTGGGCCACGCGCTACGCCCCGGCGCCACCACCAGCCTGTCAGGCTGAGCAGCCCCCCGACAAATATCCCCATATCCCGGCTCACTGTCCCCTGGCACTCATGCCTGCTCCCTATCATGTGTGCGTTTGTTTGTGTGTGTGTGAGTGAGTGCGTGTGTGTATGCGTGCGTACGTGGTGTGTGTGTATAAGACCCATGTGGACACAGTGCAGGCCTACAGCCTGCAAGTTCCTGCAGGACTTTAGCAAGAAAGAGACCAACAAGAGGTTCATGCAGTACGCTGACAGGTTAGGATATGTCAACACTAACCAGCTGTAGTAGTAAAGACTTATTCTCTTTGAAACTAGACAGGATTTTGTTACAAGAGGTAATGTGCACTTTCTATCAAACTATGTCCCATTAGACTGACCCACTTCTCTAATCCCCCCTGATCAGGTGGAGGTGAACTGGGAAAAGATCCAGGTTAAGGAGAGAGAGAAGGCTGCCATCACCTCTGTCGGGAGCAGCTTGGCCTCTCGACTCTGACCCTTGACCCCACACCTCTGACCTCATCCAGGGGCCAAATGTACAACATATTTTCAAGTCGTCAGTTATCAAACATGGTTAGTGTTATTTTTGTGTTTGTGTTTTTTATAAAAAATATATTTTTACAATTTAACTTAAATGCCTTATTCTCTTAGAATGTACATATGTAGACGTTTAATAAATACATATTTATCAGATCGATCAACTCTGACTTATTTTTTTATCTCAACTGCTATTTCAATTCAATGCAGTCAGCCCCAGCCCAGTCCGTTTTAACTAGTAATCATAGGCTGCTCGAGGGACGGAGTGGTCTAAGGCACTGCATCGCAGTGCTAGAGGCGTCACTACAGATCCGGGGTCGATCCCAGGCTGTGTCGCAGCCGGCTGCGACTGGAAGAACCATGAGGCGGCGCACAATTGGCCCAGCGTCGTCCGGGTTAGGGGAGGGTGTGGCCAAACGGGATGTCCTTGTCTCATCACGTTCTAGCTACTCCTTGTGGCGGGCCCGGGCGCATGCACAGTGACTTCAGTTGTACAGTGTTTCCTCCGACACATTGGTGGGCTGGCTTCCAAGTTAAGCAAGCAGTGTGTCAAGAAGCAGTGTGGCTTGGCCGGGTCGTGTTTCGGAGGACGCATGGCTCTTGACCTTCGCCTCTCCCGAGTCCATATGGGCGTTGCAGCGATGGGACAAGACTGTTACTACAACCAATTGGATATTGCGAAAAAGGGGTAAAGAAAACCTTTTAAAAAAGAGTAATCATAGATATTTGTGTTTATATTAAGGCTTTTACATGTATTCTCTGTGGTGGTGGGAAACAGCTTCCTCCACTGACAGCGGTCCAGCCCATAATTTGCCATTACACCCTATCGATCTCCACTTCCAACACACACACTCAAACACAGCCCCAGTATGGAAGCCAGGAGCAGCAGGATAGATCCCTGTTATTCTGGTCTGGACACTGGCGCTCCTGGGTTCCTGATGGATACAGGATGATGGCTAATGGGCGCAGTAGAGGAGCAGTCTAGGGCTGCTTGTCATACACCATTACAGAGCCAGACTGAATCATTAAGTTCAGCCTCTCACACCCCTTTCTCTTCATGTCCTCTCTTTTTCTCTCTCTGTTTTTGTATCCTATCAATCCCCGTTCGCCCAGGTATTGTCCTAAGTGCAGGCTAGAATGAACTCCCTCCATCTTTCCCCAGCTAACTGCAGTCAGGCCGTTCTTGTCTAGAGTAAAGTTCAATAGAGGGGGACAGGTAGCTATGATGCCGGTGATAGTGTGGAAGCTCTCCAGTCATCTCTGACCCAAGAGGAGCAGCACTCTGTATCAGCCAGGAGTCAGGTTTCTCATGTGTTACCACCGGAAAACACACACCTCAACACACGTGTTCCCTGAACTCTTACATAAGTATGTTCAGACACACAGCACACAGATAACACACATACTGAATTGAATACGCTTTATCCAAACCATGCTGTTACTCCAAAGCTCAGACCCTGACGGGGCATAATGTAGGCTTTATGAGGAGCTTAATAATGCACATTGATCTGGCCGATGAGTGAGTCAATTGTAAGCTGGGGATGATTAGGTGGCGGTATGGGGGCCAGCTTGGGAATTTAGCCAGGACACCTGGGTTAACACTCCTCTGATAAGTGCCATGGGATCTTTAGGTACCACAGAGAGTCAGAACACCCGTTTAACATCTCATCCGTAAGACAGCACCCTACACAGGGCAATCATTTCCCTGGGGCTTTGGGATATTATTTTTTAGACCAGGGGAAAGGGTGCCTCCTACTGGCCCTCCAACACCACTTCCAGCAGCATCTGGTCTTCCATCCAGGGACCAACCCTGCTTAGCTTCAGAAGTAAGCCAGCAGTGGGATGAAGGGTGGTATGCTGGTGGCAGCAAGTCATGTCAGCAGTCTGTCTCATTGTATTCAGATCTCCTTCGAGGGACTCCTCAATGTGCAGAATAGCAGAGATTTACTCCATCTGATTAAACATTAATGCTGGGGATTCTAGAGGATTGGACCGTGCCCTAGGCCCCTGAACCCACAGCCTGAGTGCAGAGGACTTGTAGAGGCTGTCTCCACTGCAGAGAGTGAAAGTGAGAGAGAGAGAGAGAGCCTCAGAGCCAAAGATGCAAAAATATGATCTCTACTGTTAAATCACAAATTCCAGTAATACCATTATCTGTATTCTGACACTAAAACGTACTGTGATGTGTAATGTGTCTGCATCTTGTCTCATTCATCCATCAGTGGATTGAATGCTTTTTTGTGTAAACTCCTCTTATCCACCAATTTCCTCTGTGGAGGAAATCCATCAGTGTCCAACACAACAGGCCCGGCCCTGGCTGGACGGCATAGGATTACCCTCCAGTCAGACAGACTAGCTTTCCCATTATCGTGATCCATAACGGCCATGGTCAGAAACCCTATTGAAGATGATGGTATCATTGAGACTAGGAAGCCTGGCTAAAGCACATACACTATTTATCTGACATCACTCCTGTAACCCAAACTCCTAATGAGTATCCTTTAGTTTCTCATTGCTTATCCACTCTTATGCACTTCAGATAAACCAGTTCTTGGAGAGTTGGTGCATCTCAACAGTCCACTGTTCCACAGAAAGATTAATGATGACTTTTCTCGCCCAGCCTACTGTGGAGAGGATGTGGCTGTGCACAGAGGAGTAGTTTGTAAATGTAGAAATCTATTGCCCAATTCCAAATAGAACCCTACTCCTGTGCCATTTTCTGTGTAGATCTGAGAAGAATGGATAGGTAAGGTTTATAAAATATGGCCAAAAATGCCACCTAGTCTATCATAAGCTTAGCTGGACATAGCTACAGTTGAAGTCGGAAGTTTACATACACCTTAGCCAAATACGTATATACTCAGTTTCACAATTCTTGACATTTAATACTAGTAAAAATTCCCTGTCTTAGGTCAGTTAGGATCACCACTTTTATTTTAAGAACGTGAAATGGCAGAATAATAGTAGAGATAATGATTTATTTCAGCTTTTATTTCTTTCATCACATTCTCAGTGGGTCAGAAGTTTACATACACTGAATTAGTATTTGGTAGCATTACCTTTAAATTGTTTAACTTGGGTCAAACGTTTTGGGTAGCCTTCCACAAGCTTCCCACAATAAGTTGGGTGAATTTTGGCCCATTCCTCCTGACAGAGCTGGTGTAACCGAGTCAGGTTTTTTCTGCCTCCTTGCGCGCACACACGTTGTCAGTTCTGCCCACAAATGTTCTATAGGATTTAGGTCAGGGCTTTGTGATGGCCACTCCAATACCTTGACTTTGTTGTCCTTAAGCCATTTTGCCACAACTTTGGAAGTATGCTTGGGGTCATTGTCCATTTGGAAGACCCATTTGCGACCAAGCTTTAACTTCCTGACTGATGTCTTAAGATGTTGCTTCAATATATCCACATAATTGTCCTACCTCATGATGCCATCTATTTTGTGTAGTGCACCAGTCCCTCCTGCAGCAAAGCACCCCCACAACATTATGCTGCCACCCCCGTGCTTCACAGTTGGGATGGTGTTCTTCGGCTTGCAAGCCTCCCCATTTTTCCTCCAAACATAACGATGGTCACTATGGCCAAACAGTTCTATTTTTGTTTCATCAGACCAGAGGACATTTCTCCAAAAAGTATGATCTTTGTCCCCATGTGCAGTTGCAAACCGTAGTCTGGCTTTTTTTATGGCGTTTTTGGAGCAGTGGCTTCTTCCTTGCTGAGCGGCTTTTCAGGTTATGTCGATATAGGACTGGTTAAATGTTATGTAAATGTTAAATGTTTTTACTGTGGATATAGATACTTTGTACCTGTTTCCTCCAACATCTTCACAAGGTCCTTTGCTGTTATTCTGGGATTGATTTGCACTTTTCGCACCAAAGTACGTTCATCTGTAGGAGAAGGAACAGAACGCGTCTCCTCCCTGAGCGGTATGACGGCTACGTGGTCCCATGGTGTTTATACTTGCTTACTATTGTTTGTACATATGAATGTGGTACCTTCAGGCGTTTGTAAATTGCTCCTAAGGATGAACCAGACTTGTGGAGGTCTACAGTCTTTTTTCTGAGGTCTTGGTTGATTTCTTTAGATGTTCCCATGATGTCAAGCAAAGAGGCACTGAGTTTGAAGGTTGGCCTTGAAATACATCCACAGGTACACCTCCAATTGACTCAAATGATGTCAATTAGCCTATCAGAAGCTTCTAAAGCCATGACATCATTTTATGGAATTTTCCAGGCTGTTTAAAGGCAAAGTCAACTTAGTGTATGTAAACTTCTGACCCACTGGAATTGTGATACAGTGAATTATAAGTGAAATTTGTCTGTAAACAATTGTTGGAAAAAAGTAGTTGTCCTAACCGACTTGCCAAAACTATAGTTTGTTAACAAGAAATTTGTGGAGTGGTTGAAAAATGAGTTTTAATGACTCCAACCTAAGTGTATGTAAACTTCCCGACTTCAACTGTATATTATTTCTGGTTCCTGGACTACAGATCGATTTAGAATTGAGCATTAAGATATTGAAATGTACCTGCCTGCTAACTGGTCTGGGCAACAGACAGACAGACAGACACAGGTAAGTATGACAGATCAATCAATAAACAGACAAGGGTGTAATCTCTGTTCACTGATCTCTCCTGTATTCCGGCTATCTCAGTCTGCAGCTCCAGCTTTATGTCTGCCAGCTTAGCTCTTTATTTACTGCTGTCTATTCTATACTTCTGTCTTTATGACTTTATTGTCTATCAGTCATCTTCCTGCCTTTTTCCATGCAAGGCATGTCTGTATTCAAGTGCTCTAATGCCGATGATGGTGAATGATTTGTCATTCAACTATGGTCACTACATCAAAGATAAACTATCAGAGGTGGTCTGCTCACTCACATAGTAACTAGACCTTGGATCAGTATTTAGGATCATCATCATCTCTCATTGAGGAGGGAGGGAGGAGATAGTGTTCATGCTGCAGTGTGTGTGAGCTGAGCTCTCTGATACATTGGATAAAAGCACTTGCTGATGTAACAACATGTCAGGCATAGCTTATGTAGATGTGTTGGAGAGTATTTGTATTCATTTCATGGTGTGACTAGTCTATTACTTTTGAATCCCCACTAGGCTACTGAAAACTGCACTAGGTGATTCTCGTAGACCCAGCCTGTGACCTGGGGAGAGTTGTGATATGAAGAAAAGAAAAAAAAACATTTCCAATTCTCGCATGCATATTAATACACAGTTGTACATGTGTGGAAAAAGGACAAATACTATTATATGAGATGATTTCTAGGATATAGATATACGAATGAATAGACGTCTTTCAGGCCCAGCAGACTCCAACTCATTCTCAGCCTGTTCATCTCATAAAGGAAAATATGGAGGAGAAAGCCAACTGTCTCACGGTGCCTTTGGAAATGGAACCGTTCAGCAAAACTTAATGTGATTGTACTGGGGCCAAATTAGCTGCCTGTCAATACACAAAAGAGTGCCAATTATAGCAGCCATATCTCTTTTATTGTCTCCGTTTCTCATACCAAGTCTTAATTTGCATACAAAAGGGGAATCATCCACCCAATCATATAAAACTCACGTCATTGACCAAATTGCCAGTTCATATTATTTTCAACATTCATTGCAACAGATTGTAATTGCACTTGTTATAATATAGCCTGTAAGTCTCTCCTTTAGTTCATAATAAAATAACAATTCTTAAATTGGATAGTCCATCACATTTAGTCAGACAGAATTCCGTGACGCGCGTGTGTTCTGTCCTGAAGTGTCCTGTCCCTCTTCTCTGGGTATCGGTCCTCCCCGCGTCCCTCGGTCCGCAGCAGGCTCCTCCGACTGGACCAGTAAATTATCATCCGACTGGTCTCTGCGCACCTCCTGCATGGTCTCTTCGTAGGTCGGCAGGTACTTCACCTCATCATATGCGGGTAGCAGCACTGGCGAGGTGAAGTCCCCAAAACTGTATTCGGGGTACCGGTCCAGTAGGGAGTCCTGGGACGCGGTGGCGTGTCCGTGGAAGAGAGAGGGCTCCTCGGGGTGTTCTGGGTGGGGGTGTCGGCGCGGGCGCGGGCAGATAATCCGCTGGATGAAGTAGCCCATTGCGAAAAGGAGCAGCAGGATCAGGATGCCCGATAGTTTGCGCGTCACCCAGCCCACGTTGTCGAAGAATATATGCAGTGGGAGCTTGCAGCAGCGCACCATGGAACTCGCGCTACCGTTGCCGGTAACGGTAGGGGGACAGCACTGCTGGCCCTCAACGCACTGCACGTCCCCACAGCGGCGGAGCGCGTGGCAGGAGGAAATCACGACCGCGGACAGAAAGGTGATGCTGTATATGCACGTTCTGCTGCCGGTGGCTAGATTAAACATTATGTCCATTTACTAGTCGGTTCGTCCGGTTAGGATAGACCTGTGCGTCCGTGCGTGCCTGCCGTCTGGTTCCTCTTTTGGTGAGAAAGAGTCCACAGCAGTTTTAGCTACTATGCTGCCTGTTTGTTCCAATCTCTTCCTTCATTCGCTCTCCGGAGACAGCTACTGCAGAATAATATAGACACCAGCGCCTCCGGTTCTGCGAGTGAGACGAGTAGCCTCTTCTACAGGGTGTGAGTGCGCGGGACAAGACCACCAGTAAGCAAAATGACGTATTTTTCAGACGTTGAAGTCAGGTGCATTCTAGGTGCTGAGTGAAAGGTGAAAAACGTATTTTCCGGTTGTCGAAAATATGTATTTTCTATCCGTTAAATAAGTATTTTGGGGATGTTGAAATCCAGTGCATTTTAAGTGCTGAAACAAAAGTGAAAATATGTATTTTTGGAATTTTCCAGATGTAAAAAAATATGTATGTTCCAGATGTTGAAAATACAACATTAGCAGCAGCAAATTCTATGGACAAATTTCAACTGCACATACAGTGCATTTGGGAAGTTTTCAGACCCCTGACTTCTTCCACATTTTGTTACATTACAGCCTTGTTCTATAATTGATTAAATTGATTTCCCCCTCACTAATCTACACACAATACCCCAAAATGAAAACGCAAAATCGGGTTTGTAGACATTTTTGCAAATTTATAAAAAATAAAAAACATACCTTATTTACATAAGAATTCAGATCCTTTGCTATGAGATTTGAAATTGAGCTCAGGTGCATCCTGTTTCCATAGATCATCCTTGAGATGTTTCTACAATTAGTTTGGAGTCTACCAGTGGTAAATTTAATTGATTGGACATGATTTGGAAAGGCACACACCTGTCCATATAAGGTCCCATGGTTGACAGTGGATGTCAGAGCAAAAACCAAGCCATGAGGTCGAAGGAATTGTAGTAGAGCTCCGAGACAGGATTGTGTCGAGGCACAGGGCTAGGGATGGGTACCAAGAAATGTCTGCAACATTGAAGGTCCCCAAGAACACAGTGGCCTCCATCATTCTTAAATGGAAGAAGTTTGGAAACACCAAGTCTCTTCTGCAGAAGGACAACCATCTCTGCAGCACTCCACCAATCAAGCCTTTATGGTAGAGTGGCCAGACAGAAGCCACTCTTCAGTAAAAGGCACATGACAGCCTGCTTGTAGTTTTCCAAAAGGCACCTAAAGGACTCTTGGACCATGAGAAACAAGATTCTCTGGTCTGAAGAAACCAAGATCGAACTTTTTGGCCTGAATGCCAAGGGTCACGTCTGAAGGAAACCTGGCACCATCCCTACAGTGAACTAGTCATAGATGTCTAGGCTATGTTTCACAAGTTTGAACATCACAGTACAGTACGGCACAGTTCACTACAGTAGAGCACAGTACGGTATGGTACAGGATTGTAGAGTTTTATTCAGTAGAGTAGACTACAGTAGAGTTCAGTATAGTTACAGAGTAGTTTAATACAGTAGTGTACAGTACAGTATGGTTTAATTAATTAGAGTACAGTACAGTAGAGTTTAATTCAGTAGAGTAGAGTACATTAGAGTAAAGTAGGATACAATAGAGTACACAATACTTTACTATTATTTACTTTACTATTATTTACTTTATTTACTATATTCTACTGAATTGTACTGTACTCTACTGTACTATACTATGTACTGTAATGTAGGCCTACTGTACTCTGCTGTGCTCTACTGTACTCCATTGTGCTGTACTGTTCTGTCCAAACTTGTGAAACATAGATGTCTATGATTGGCTCAGATTTGGACAGGACCAAATCTGAACAAATTGTAGACGTCTTTGTTTGCGCCAAATCAAGTCCGGTCCGGACCAAATCTGAACCAATTATAGATGTCTATGTTTGGGCCAAATCTAGGCCGGTCCAGACCGGACAAAATCTGAATCATAGATGTGTGGGGTAAGATTAGCTCAATCATTGCAGGTTCTGAAGAGCAAAAGTGTGTAAAGGGTTTTGTCCCAGCCCAGCTCTAATACCTGACTTAAATAATCAACATATTGAATCACGGTGATAGGCTATGATTTGTATTCGGGTATGAGCTGGTCTGGAACAAAAGCTTATTCACACCCCTACATATCAAATCTGGAGATGGACACCCTTTTAAGTAATTATTCTGTACTATGGGTACAATCGGTGGGATTCATTTAGATGGTATTGATATACAGTTGAAGTCGGAAGTTTACATACACCTTAGCCAAATACATTTAAACTCAGTTTTTCACAATTCCTGACATTTAATCCTAGTATAAAATCCCTGTCTTAGGTCAGTTAGGATCACAGTGGGTCCCAGTGGGTCAGAAGTTTAAATACACTCAATTAGTATTTGGTAGCATTGCCTTTAAATTGTTTAACTTGGGTGAAACGTTTCAGCAAAGCACCCCCACAACATGATGCTGCCACCCCTGTGCTTCACGGTTGGGATGGTGTTCTTCAGCTTGCAAGACTCCCCCTTTTTCCTTCAAACATAACGATGGTCATTATGGCCAAACAATTCTATTTTTGTTTCATCAGACCAGAGGACATGTCTCCAAAAAGTATGAGCTTTGCCCCCATGTGCAGTTGCAAACCGTAGTCTGGCTTTTTATGGTGGTTTTGGAGCAGTGGCTTCTTCCTTGCTGAGCGGCCTTTCAGGTTATGTCGATATAGGACTCATTTTACTTTGGATATAGATACTTCTGTACCTGTTTCCTCCAGCATGGAGGTCTACAATTTTGGGCTGATTTATTTTGATTTTATCATGATGTCAAGCAAAGAGGCACTGAGTTTGAAGATAGGTCTTGAGTTACATCCACAGGTACACCTCCAATTGACTCAAATGATGTAAATTAGCCTATCAGAAGCTTCTAAATGACATCATTTTCTGGAATTTTCCAAGCTGTTTAAAGGCACAATCAACTTAGTGTATGTAAACTTCTGGCCCACTGGAATTGTGATACAGTGAAATATAAGTGAAATCTGTCTGTAAACAATTGTTGGAAAAATTACTTGTCATGCACAAAGTAGATGTCCTAACAGACTTACCAAAATATATTTTCTTAACAAGAAATTTGTGGAATGGTTGAAAAACGAGTTTTAATGACTCCAACCTAAGTGTACGTAAACTTTCGACTTCAACTGTATAACACATGCTCCACTCTCAATTTGAAGTTGAACTAGTTGACTGATGCCAAGGCAGTGGCTGCTAAGGAAGCAACTGTGGACCAGAAGACTGCAGCGAAGGCAGCACTGGTCCACACCTGCCTTGTCTGTCAGGTGAGTAGTATTGGTTGGTACTATGTATGCCTAGTTTATTATTTGTTTTAACCAGTGGAGGCTGGTGGGACGAGTTATAGGAGGATGTGCTCATTGCTATGACTGGACTGGAACGGTATCAAACATATGGAAACCACATGTTTGACTCTGTTCCAATATTCCTTTCCAGCCATTACAATGAGCCCATCCTCTTATAGCTCCTCCCACCAGCATCCTCTGGTGTCAAATTTGAATTCAATCTAATCCACAGATTAACTTCCTACATTTTGTACTTGACCTTTATAGATGCAGACCAGAAGACATTCAAGCAGAACTTTGAGAGCAAGCATCCCAAGTCTCCAATTGTCCCAATACTGGTTGATGTGCAGACCTAAGTGACCACACACACTGAAATGGACCTACAGCTTGGGTAAGATTCTTCTATCATTCACACACAGTAGACATAGTGTAAACCGCCATGTTGTCAACAAAAGGCTGTCCTCAATGCTTAAGTTGTATTTGGTATGGCTTCATTTCTGGAAATGCTGTGATCACTCATTGCCTTTAAAGTTGTGATTCACAGACACACAATGACCACGATTTGAATGCTGCAACTGAGACGGCATGAGGGACACACAGAGACCCTGTGTATGACTGGATATTTGTGACAATGACCTAAAACGGCTGCAGAAGCACACCAGCCCCCATTTTGTTTATTCCACAACTAAGCATCCCTCTAGCTACTTTTTTTTCACCAGTGTAATACTGTCCTGCTTATTTTGTGGTTCAGACTGAATGCAGTGGTACATGTTCTGCTCACAACTGACATCAGCAATATGGGCCTGTTACATTGACAAGAAGGGTGTTGATATAATAGCTGCGTTCAGGCATGGCTTTCTTGTTTTGAGTCTATTGAGTGTGTTTCTTATTCTGCTGGAGTTGACCTAGTATTTTATATTAAACCTACATTACATATCCAGTTGTTTCTCCATTTGTATCTCACCCACCAAAAATCACAATATCCTGTTTTACAGGTTGTGTTATTTGTGCTGGTTTAATTCCTAAAATGGAAAATAAGAAGAATCTGTGGCTCTCTGATAGTAATACGAGTTCACATGGTGATCTTCGATGTCCCAGGTTTGTAGCATTGATTAATAAATAATTTAATCTTTACTTCAAGTCAGATGTTTATATGTTATGTATGAAAGGCATATGTATGCATTGTTTAGTATTTTTGTTTATTAACATGTCATTGTTGGAGTTTAGGTGTTTGACGTGATTGATGGGTGACTAGATGCATTCTTGTCAAAAAAATATGCTTATTCATGATAATGGATACATTCTGCAATGAGTTAATCTGGCTTTGAATCTGCAACAGAACATGGCAACGAGTTAGTTATGAATAGCTTTAATACAGCAGTGGATTCTGACACCATGAAGGGAAGTAGATTTCACTTCATTCATATAGTTGGCAGAAATTATAAGGGATTAAATAAAGACCTCCGCTGGCTGAAGGAGAAGAGGATATGGTCAAATAAGGGTATGTTGCTAATATCATGTAGGTGGGTAGCTAGCTACTAAAATAATAATATTCATGGCACAATGTAAATATCTGACTGCTACTAGGATGGTATTCTATACAAGACAGAAGACCTAATGCATAAATAAACCAGCACATATGAGTTTCTATTTTCATTGTTCATTTTGGATCAAGGTGGCAAGCTAGCTGACAGCAAAGGTGTCAGCTAGAGATGACGTGCAGGAGCTTGCAGAGATTTGTAGTCTTGCATGTTTTCTACTTTGATGCTAATTAGCATTTTCGAATCTGAGAGGAAATAGAGACAAATATATTGATAAAAGTAAACTTGTCCGTGAGAGATTTACACAGTTATCAAAATGTCACACCAGTGAAAGCCTACATGAAACACAGACCTTGTTTGAAGTGGTTCTAAAATCCCCTATGGGAAAAATGAAAGGTGAAAAAACATTTAGAACAATTTCCTTGTTTGACAGCTAGGTTATATGGGTATTATGATGTGTCCACTGTGGTGCTCTATTCCTATGGGGGAAATTAATGGAGAAAAAAATGGGTTTTGGGATAAACTTCAAAAATAAGGTGTGAGGTTAACACAGGCTTAGGAGATCTTATCTGTTTTGTTAATATCAGTCAGTTAACATGGCCTTTATGAATTATGAAGCCTTTATTTGCTTTTTTGATTACATAAATGCTTCAGAATTCACAAGAGGTGACGTTAGCTGATGAAATTTATCTCATAGAACAAAACGTATAAGATCTCCAATGCCTGTGTTTACCACAGACCTTATTTCCCAAAATAACTAATTTCATGTTCCTGTAGGCTTTGTCCAACGAACCATAGTGGAATTAGTGCCTACAAAAAGACGGCATTATTATTGCTCTCTATTAAAACCAGTAGATAATGATAGCGCTGACGTCATCCAAGCATTCCTATGTAAAACTCCCGATGGCGCATGATGCTGGAAGCATTGAATTTGAAGCACATTTTTAAAATATATTTATATTATTATTACATTTCTAATTACAATACATAAACTACAAAACATAGGACATCACAACATGTATATTTTCTCTAAAGAAACATCAAATAACACTAAAGTAAATATAAAAAATAAATAAAATAAAAAATTAAACACGTTAATTTAGTTTCAAAAGTTAAAGTACCTCCAATAAAATAAATAGAATAAGGTCAGGGCTGAGTGGGGCTGAATGACACCCCAAAAAATGCTAAAGATCATGGTGAAAGTGGCTGTAACTAGCAAAGGATCATGGTCGATGTAGTCGTTTTCATTGTGCCTGAGAGAGTCAAACGGGAGACTTTTTTTGTTTGGACGTTCTGTCGATTGTTATTTACATCGGCTTTCTAGGCAGACCAGGGCTTTTGGTACCGCTAGCAGACCAGCAGAGCTCCTGACTTCAAGCTCCAGACCAGACACCGGGGGCCTGGTCTGCCCACACTCATTGCTTGCTCCACCGCAGTTCACCAGCTGATGTAGGCTGTGTTTGCCAGGTGGGACACAACCTTCCCACTGCTGAACAGAACTGCGCTGTGCATCGGTTCTGCTAATATTATTTGTGCTTATCACTGAAAAGCTTTAAATCTCTCCAAAAACTTGTCCAGTCCACCTGGTCAGATTCTAGTCACAGAGAATTTTGTCTCGTCTCGTTTTAGTCAACTGAAATTAAATCATTTTATTCCCGGACTAATATTTTTGTCACTATTTTTGTTGTTGAAATTAACACTGTTAATGTGTTCACCTGAAACTCCATAAGAGGGAGTTGGACCTGGTACAAGATACATTTTCTGTACTTTGCACTGCATCCCACGGTGACAGACCATTCTCTCAGCGACTGAATGGGCATGGAGAGTCACTGTGCTCCTCCCTTAACCCGTGAGTCTGTTACTTCACTTGATACAGGTGTTCATTAGCTATCAGTTCCATTGTTTCCTGTAGTTTTTATAGTCTCTGAACTTGTGGCCTTTATTTTCTGTTTTGCTGTAGCATAAACGCTGCAAGTGGAGATCAGACTGTGGCTCAAAGGAAATCAATTGGGTTTATGAACAGAAGCTTACTCCAAAAGGCCATTGAGGACATTGTCAGTCACTTGACCTACCTCCCAGCCTCCCATCTACAGAGTGCATCTTGGGTGGTGGTGGAAATTGTCACCAGTCTGATTCTTAGCATTGGAGCCAACCCTGCAGACTCCTCTGAGGAAGAGGGATACACCAGCATTGCATGGTCAACCTGATTATGTGGGTGGTGATGTCTGTGCTGCAGGACCTGGCTGGTACTCTGCACTTCACAGATGCTTTCATTGATACAAAGCAGCTGCAGATCCTCTTCTCCAGGCCTGTGGGATTCAGGATTGTGAGCTCTATACTTAATGACCTGCTGAGTGTGGCTGGTGGCCCCATTGCCTTGAGAAAAGCCTTGAGTGCCGGAGATAGCAAAGTTACCGAAACTGTCATGAAAGCTGATCTCTCTAAGTGTCAATTAGCTTATCACATGTAGCCACAAGACTAGACCCTCCTCCTGTGTAAACCTTTGTTATATACAGAACTCCCGAGACACACCTTGGCAGTAAGCCCCCTCTTGTCTATAGAGAACTTCTTGTGAATGGTTCTGCCACTCTGCACACTATTGTGACCAAACTATTGTGACCAAAATCTACTGTGGTGCCCCAAAGGAGGATGCCAAACACTTCCTGAGGCACTTGCCCTTTCTGGATGATCTAAAGAACCACCTTGGAATGTCAGTGGCGAGTGGAGAAACAGAGGTAAACTTTTACTTGAAACCAGCAGAGGCAAAACAGATTGTAGCCTCTGTCTATGATCAACTGGCCTAGAGCTCAGAATCCAATATGATTCTTCAGTGTAGTGTCTCCTCCAGGAGCCAAATAGTGTCTAGAGATATCGCCTGCCTGATTGTGAGAGCCATGATGAAACTCCTTCCCAATATGTATGGACAGTAACATGTAAAACCTGGATACTGTGGAGAGCACAAAGCTGTGAGCTACTGGACACTAACGTCTACTGGTAATGTCCCTTATGCCCTATTTCTGGACATCATAGACAAATGTGTCCATACCATCTTTCCAATTGAGCCTGCCATGTGAATTGTGAAGATGTGAGGAAGACGAGTTCACCAAAGCTCCAAAGAGCAAGGCTCTCCTGCGAGGGTTGAATAAACTACCTGGATTGTGAAGAGAACCTGGGCCAGGTTTCCTCTGAGCTACATATGTTACAGAATTCCATGCTTACCAACTCAATATTGATGCCCTCATGTAGAATGGATGGATGGATGGATGGGTGTATAACGCAAACGTCTAGCAACCCAAAGATTGCGTGTTCGATTCGCATCACGGACAACTTTAGCTAATTAGCAATTTTGTAACTACTACTTTTGAGCTACTTAGCATGTTAGTTACCCTTTAACCAGTGGCGATTTTAGCATGTAAATCTTGATGGATTTTTAAAACATAACTGATATGGCTGACTTGCTTAAACAAGTGTGGTTTCTATGGACATTTGAGATGTACAAACTATGGCATAAGGGAATGATGACAGGATAAGAGGCAATCTGTATTTCAATGAAAACATTAATGACTGAGCTAAGACGGACATAGTCAATATCACTATTTATTCAGCACTTTTGAAATGGGCCGATCTTACAGTGTTCTCCCTGTACACCAAGTCAGAACCGTATGATAAATAAAGGGGGCATATAAACAGACAATGAAAGCTTTTACAATATTCAATGATGACATTCTTTATTTATTTATTTTTAGTTCAAACATTTTTTATTGAACACGCACAAGAATGGTTTATAGGTATAAAAGACAAGTATGCAATTCTTATCTAAACATTAAAGAGCAGACAGAAACAACAAGACCCAGAGTTCTAGGTATAAAACAAGACATACAGAACAAGAACAGGATAGGACGAAAGACGGTAGATGTCACCCCAACCCCCTTATTCCCCTCCCCCTTATTCCCCCCTATTCCTCTCCAAACTGCTCGGGTGGCGGGGCCAGCACATGCTGCCCAAAGGTAGATTCAAATATTACATTTGCGAGTGAGTTAAAATGTACAAATTCACAGCGCCGACTGGTCCAAGTAAGAGAGGAAAGGCTGCCAGATTTGATCAAATGTTGATAATTTATTGTTCAGAATATATCTCATTCTTTCTAAGTGTACAGTGTTTGCCAATTCGCTGAGACATAATTTGGTAGAGGGAGCTTCCTCCTTTTCCAAAACAACAAGATCATTTCTTTTGCCGAAATGAGAATGTAAGAGATTAGTTGTTTTGGGGGGTTGGTTAATCCGTTTAGGGAATCAGACACTCCCAGGATTATCAGAAGCGGGTCTGGGTCTATTGAAGTCACCAGAACTTCAGAGAGGATCCTAAAAAATTCCACACCAATAACCATACAAGTTAAAGCACTCTTCCCAGTCTGCCACCGAGATGTCAGTCCCTAGTTCTTCCTCCCAATTTGCCTTAATGGCATCTGTAGAAGGTGTGCTAACAGATTGAAAAGCATCATATAGATGCGATATCAGTTTATCTGAGGTGGGGCATATTTTTATGCATCCGTCAAACATGGAAGGTTTGGCATTCCCAAATGTTGGGAGGAGTTTTCTAACATAGTCTCTAATTTGTAGGTATCTGAAAAAATGACTTATGGGAAGATTATAAGTTTCCCTCAGCAACTCAAAGGAAGCAAAGGTCCCCTCTATGTATAAATCCCCTATGGTACTTATCCCCAACTCTCCCCATCGCTCAAATGTGTTATCAAGGTTAGAGGGAGCAAAGGAGGGATTCCTGACAACAGGGAGCATGAATGACATTGGTCTGAGCTCAAAGTGGACTTTAATTTGCTTCCAGATTCGGACTGTGCTATGTATAATAGGATTGTTACGATAAAGTGACATCTCCAGATTGGCAGGCGACAGAATCACAGCACCAATAGAGAAGGGGTGACACTCCTCACGCTCCATACTAAGCCAGCTGGATGACGGAAGTGCGTCATCCAGCAGAGACGTAACAACGCGGAGTTTAGCGGCCCAGTAATAAAATATAACATTTGGGAGAGACAATCCTCCTTCCATCTTGGATTTACAGAGGTGTTTTTTTACCTATCCTGTGTGTTTTATAATCCCAGATGAAAGAATTGATAATTGAGTCCAGTTGTTTATGAAAGGACTTAGGTATGAATACTGGGATGTTCTGGTATTGGTAGAGCAGTTGTGTGAGGAAGACCATTTTAATGGCATTAATTCTTCTGAGCAGAGAAATTGGGAGAGTTCTCCAAAATTGTATGTTTGCCTTGAGTTTTTGCATCAGAGAGGGGAAATTCTCTTTAAATAGTGAGGAGTATTGTTTGGTAACTACAATTCCTAGGTAGGTAAACTTTTCTGAAATTTAGCCAGGAGGTGTTTTGCAACCGTATGGGCATTAATTTGCTCTTGTTTCAATTTATTCTGTATCCCGAGAAGCTACCAAACAAATGAATCACATCAAGGATAGCTGGCATACTTGCTTGGGGTGTGTGATGATGTTTTGGGGTTCTTGCTGGGCAACACGGACTTTCAACTCCCTCCAAAGATTTTCTATGGGGTTGAGATCTGGAGACTGGCTAGGCCACTCCAGGACCTTGAAATGCTTCTTACGAAGCCACTCCTTCGTTGCCCGGGCGGTGTGTTTGGGATCATTGTCATGCTGAAAGACCCAGCCACGTTTCATCTTCAATGCCCTTGATGATGGAAGGAGGTTTTCACTCAAAATCTCACGATACATGGCCCCATTCATTCTTTCCTTTACACAGATCAGTCGTCCTGGTCCCTTTGCAGAAAAACAGCTCCAAAGCATGATGTTTCCACCCCCATGCTTCACAGTAGGTATGGTGTTCTTTGGATGCAACTCAGCATTCTTTGTCCTCCAAACACGACGAGTTGAGTTTTTACCAAAAAGTTATATTTTGGTTTCATCTGACCATATGACATTCTCCCAATCTTCTTCTGGAACATCCAAATGCTCTCTAGTAAACTTCAGATGGGCCTGGACATGTACTGGTTTATGCAGGGGGACACGTCTGGCACTGCAGGATTTGAGTCCCTGGCGGTGTAGTGTGTTACTGATGGTAGGCTTTGTTACTTTGGTCCCAGCTCTCTGCAGGTCATTCACTAGGTCCCCCCCCGTGTGGTTCTGGGATTTTTGCTCACCGTTCTTGTGATCATTTTGACCCCACGGGGTGAGATCTTGCGTGGAGCCCCAGATCTAGGGAGATTATCAGTGGTCTTGTATGTCTTCCATTTCCTAATAATTGCTCCCACAGTTGATTTCTTCAAACCAAGCTGCTTACCTATTGCAGATTCAGTCTTCCCAGCCTGGTGCAGGTCTGCAATTTTGTTTCTGGTGTCCTTTGACAGCTCTTTGGTCTTGGTCATTGTGGAGTTTGGAGTGTGACTGTTTGAGGTTGTGAACAGGTGTCTTTTATACTGATAACAAGTTAAAACAGGTGCCATTAATACAGGTAATGAGTGGAGGACAGAGGAGCCTCTTAAAGTTACAGGTCTGTGAGAGCCAGAAATCTTGCATGTTTGTAGCTGACCAAATACTTATTTTCCACGATAATTTGCAAATAAATTCATTAAAAATCCTACAATGTGATTTTCTGGATTTTTTTTCTCAGTTCAGTCGTCAAGCCGGAATCAAAGTAAAATGAACGTTAAATGAGAGCTCTGACTGCCCTCCATTGGCCGGCTCAGCGTCTTACCCGTTCGGTAGCCCTTGCTGAGACAGTTTAATAAGGTTTCATCAGCAGTCCATAACACACAATGACAAGGCGCTCTAACCTGTATATTCCTGGATTAACTTCTCTGCGTCCAAAATTGAGGAGAGACAAATCTTCTCACCGGAAGGAGGGGTAGTTCTGAGTCTTGCAGGGAAGAGCAAGGCTGGGCGAAGATGGATTTTGTAGAGTTTGGTCATGACATCTCTGTAGCCGGCGCAATGCTTTGCCGCATAATCCTCATAGACACGGCCCTGTCCTTTATGTAACAGATTACCCCTCATTCGAGGACGTCGGCCCGGACCAGGCACTGGGACAAGAGCGCAATGTGCACGGTCCAGCTGGGGAACCGAAGCCAAGACATCCGATCGCATTGCATCCCTTAATAGCTTGGCGAAGAAGTCGGTGTGGCGAGAGCCAGCCTCCACCAGACCAACAACGAGAAGGTTATGACGTCTGGATCGGCCCTCTAGGTCGCCCACTTTCACAGAAAGCCTCTGCACACTATCCTGCAAGGACGTGCATAGCTTCTCGAACTTGTCGATCCTACCAGCGTTGAATTCCGAAGCTTTCTCAAGGTCCACAATACTCTGGCCCTGTGAAGCAACTGTTCAAGCGTTGGTGCTCTCGATTTCAGTGTCCAGTTCAGCAATAGTAGCCTTAAGATCCTCAGCCATAGCAACACGTAGTTATCCAAGAGCCCAGGTAAGTGCTGTAAGTGTCACGTTGTTACCTGTGCCTTCTGCCATGTCTGTCTCGTTGTTTGGTGGGGAGTAGGCCTCCAATGTGGATTTATTGTCCTTTGGTCGCTTATTACTTTGCATTTTCACATAGAAAGTTACAATATTGTATTAGAAAGAGACGTAAAAGTGCCATAAAGTAGGTTAAGTTAGATTGTTTCGCAAAAAAGTTGCAGGAGCCTCTCTCACACACAGCCTTTCACTCCAACATGCTAGCTCCGCTCCTAACAATGACATTTCTATAAAACAGCGTATAGGCTACATGTGCACCACCAATTCAGAACAGTAGGCTAAATTATGAGGTTAAAAGGACCAAATTATTAGGGTGAGGCACATGGGCAGCCAACAGTTTACTACACAACATACACTGACATGCTGTTTGGTCAGCATGTTAGTATTACTTTCTTAGCTACAGTATACATATCTCACTGGCATATTACATAATTTATGCAGCAGCATACTCCAAGACACTCTTGGACTCAGCGTTGTACCGTGCTAACTTGAACAGGAAGGTGGTGCGGCAAATTCGGTCATTAAACTTTTTCATCAAAGTCTGGCATTCTCTGGATTTAGGGCGCTTTCAAGTCTAAAACTATTTGTTTTTAAATATATGTAGTTGCTAAAATATACTAAAGTATTACAAGTAATAGCATGAATAACTGAAAAAAAGTAAAGTACAGACACACAAAAAACAACTGAAGTGGTACATTAAAGTATTTTTTACTTAAGTACTTTACACCACTGGTAAATGTTTATCCTTTTAAGCTTGGAAAAGAGACCCTTAAACTCAGACTTGGACCACACACCCTCTCCACCGAATAACAGACAGGGGACGCAAAATAATGATTGCTTTGCTTTTCCAACTTGTTGTGTAATGTTTATGTACAATGTCCGATGAGCACCGATACGTTTATTTATAAAAAATGTTAACCCCCTTTTTCTTCCCAATCTCGATCTTGTCTCATCGCTGCAACTCCCTAACGGGCTTGGGAGGCGAAGGTCGAGTCATGCATCCTCCGAAACATTTTATCTATAATTTATATCATATGACAATGATTGAAAAGGATTTGCCAGTAGATTGTCGACTTGATTCATGATGATGACTGCTAGCTAAGATTTTAAAAGTACGATGTTGACATGATCAGTCCAAGCTACGGTAGATATAACGTGATTTGACGTCATTTTATCTGTGGCCAATGACCTTGAGCCTTCATGGATGGGCATTTCTAATGTTAATCTTTGGCAGCACCCAAGGAGGCTTGAACTTTCTAGCTCTCCCTGTAGATTTTGAGGTGACGTAGTGTCCCCATGAGTGTCCCCTAATGTTAGCAACAACAAATTGGAATTCGTAACATATCATACATTTTGCAAATTTGTAACATACTGTACATTTTGAAAATTGGTAACATATTGTATGAATTGCATTCATAAAATATTATACGAATTGCAATTCATGACATATCATACGAATTACATTTCGTAGTTACGAATTACGAGTTAAAAACAGAATGGGGATGAGGTAGGTAAAAATGGGTGGGCTATTTACCGATAGACTATGTACAGCTGCAGCGATCGGTTAGCTGCTCAGATAGCAGATGTTTGAAGTTGGTGAGGGAGATAAGTCTCCAACTTCAGCGATTTTTGCAATTCGTTCCAGTCACAGGCAGCAGAGAACTGGAACGAAAGGCGGCCAAATGAGGTGTTGGCTTTAGGGATGATCAGTGAGATACACCTGCTGGAGCGCGTGCTGCGGGTGGGTGTTGCCATCGTGACCAGTGAACTGAGATAAGGCGGAGCTTTACCTAGCATGGACTTGTAGATGACCTGGAGCCAGTGGGTCTGGCAACAAATATGTAGCGAGGGCCAGCCGACTAGAGCATACAGGTCGCAGTGGTGGGTGGTATAAGGTGCTTTAGTGACAAAACGGATGGCACTGTGATAAACTGCATCCAGTTTGCTGAGTAGTGTTGGAAGCCATTTTGTAGATGACATCGCCGAAGTAGAGGATCGGTAGGATAGTCAGTTTTACTAGGGTAAGTTTGGCAGCGTGAGTGAAGGAGGCTTTGTTGCGGAATAGAAAGCCGACTCTAGATTTGATTTTCGATTGGCGATGTTTGATATGAGTCTGGAAGGAGAGTTTACAGTCTAGCCAGACACCTATGTACTTATAGATGTCCACATATTCAAGGTCGGAACCATCCAGGGTGGTGATGCTAGTCAGGCGTGCGGATGCAGGCAGCGAACGGTTGAAAAGCATGCATTTGGTTTTTACTGGCATTTAAGAGCAGTTGGAGGCCACGGAAGGAGTGTTGTATGGCATTGAAGCTCGTTTGGAGGTTAGATAGCACAGTGTCCAAGGATGGGCCGGAAGTATATAGAATGGTGTCGTCTTCATAGAGGTGGATCAGGGAATCGCCCACAGCAAGAGCAACATCATTGATATATACAGAGAAAAGAGTCGGCCCGAGAATTGAACCCTGTGGCACCCCCATAGCAGGAGATGTTTTGAAACAGTTACTGCTTCGCATACAAGCCACCACAGACGTGGTGGGCCTGGCACAACTCCTGGTATATGTCCGTTACGTTTATGGGGGGTCAATTAAGGAAGACATCCTTTTCTGCAAACCACTGGAAACTAGAACAACAGGAGAGGATATTTTTAAAGTACTGGACAGCTTTGTGGCATCAAATGGATTTTGGTGGTCAAGATGTGTTGGTATCTGTACTGATGGCACAAAAGCCATAACAGGGAGACATAGTGGAGTGGTAACGCGTGCAAGCAATTGCTCCCGACGCCACTTGGCAAGGATCTTGCTGCCAAGGGAATGCCTGACAGCTTGAATGACATTTTGAACACTACAGTGAAAATGGTTAACTTTGTTAAAGCAAGGCCCCTGAACTCTCGTGTATTTTCTGCGCTATGCAATGGTATGGGCAGAGACCATGTAATGCTTTTACAACATACAGAAGTGCGCTGGTTATCAAGGGGGAAAGTATTGACACATTTTTTTAAATTGAGAGACAAGCTTAAAGTTTTCTTCACTGACCATCATTTTCACTTGTCTGACCGCTTGCATGATGACGAGTTTCTCACACGACTGCCCTATCTGGGTCATGTTTTTTTTCTCCTCGCCTGAATGAATCTAGGATTACAGGGACTCTCCGCAACTATATTCAATGTGCTGTTGGAACTATTCTAATTTGGAACTATTCTCTGTCTGCATTAACACGGACAACACACTGGTCTTTCCATCATTGTCTGATTTTTTTGTGTGTAAATGAACTCAAGCTTACAGACAATGCAAAATGTGATATAGCGAAGCACCTGAGTGAGTCGGGTGTGAAATTCACAGGTACATTCCCGAAACGGATGATTATCCCTGTCATGCCCTGCCTCCAGTCCATTTACCGATATCTGAACAAGAGAGCCTCATCAAAATTGCAACAAGCGGTTCTGTGAAAATGTAATTTAATCAGAAGCCACTGCCAGATTTCTCGATTTGATTGCGCTCAGAGTATTTTGCCTTGGCAAAACGGGCTGTTAAGACACTGATGCCCTTTGCAACCATGTACTTATGTGAGAGTGGATTCTCGGCCCTCACTATCATGAAAACTAAATACAGGCACAGACTGTGTGTGGAAAAAGACTGAAACTATCTCCAATACAACCCAGCATTGCAGAGTTATGTGCATCCTTTCAAGCACACCCTTCTCATTGACCAGTGGTGAGTTATTCACAATTTCGATAAACAAATAAAGTTTTATATCTAAGATGGCTAAATAAAGAGCAAAATTATTGATTATTATTATATATATTTTTTGTGCCCTGGTCCTATAAGAGCTCTTTGTCACTTCCCACGAGCCGGGTTGTGACAAAAACTCACACTCATTCTTATGCTTAATAAATGTATCGTATAGTGTGTGTGTGGCAGGCTTACAATGATGGCAAAAAACAACATTTGAGAGTGCGCTGACCCTGGTGCTAGAGGGGGTACGTAGCTGGAGGTTGAATGTTTGAAGGGGTTCAGGACTATAAAAAGTTTGGGAACCACTGGGATAGTATAATACACAACTTGCAACTTTGAAATGTGTTCTGACAGTCACTCAATTAGCTCATGTCAGATAGCATTTTATAGATTGCTCGGTAAGTTAGTCTTTTCAGCTATCTAAACCTTTTTATTGACCAGGCACAAAGTATTGACGAGGCATGCAAGGCACGTGCCCAGGGGTCCTGATCTCCAGGGGGCCACCATTGATTTAGTTTGTCCTTCTCACTCAGATATCATATGAACATGGCATAAGTCATGGCAAAATGTCAAACATTTCAGGAGATTAGCTTTAAAAACTGCAACATGTTCTCTCCATCCCATGGCAAAATGTGTAGAACTGTAGGAAATCAGCTTTAAAGCTGCACATTTTTCTTTCTGCTGCTGCTAAAAATATATATATTTTTTAAAATCCCCTGGCCCTGATGAACTAGACCCCCGCCTCCTACACCTAGCCGCAGACATCATTGCTCCCCCATAACATGTATTTTTAACCTCACGCTTGATGTTAAGGAAATCCCCAAGTTATGGAAATCTGCTTTTGTACTGCCTCTCCTGAAAGGTGGAGATCCTTCGCTACTTGACAACTATCGACCCCTATCAAAATTGTCTGTACTGTCAAAGGTACTGGAGTCCTTAGTTAATAGGCAGCTAAAGGTCTACTTCCAAGAAAACAACATCTTAGATGGAATGCAATTAGGTTTTAGGTCTGGCCACAGCACTGTTTCAGCAACATTGAACGTTTTAAATGACATCCACTGTGCTCTTGATAAGAAGTTACATTGTGTGTCTGTTTTTATTGATTTGTCGAAGGCTTTTGACACCGTGGACCATGCTGTGTTAGTGCAAAGATGGTGGAAATACTGGTCATGCTGTCACAATCGTCATGGGAAGTAGACCAAGGTGCAGCGTGGTGAGCGTACATTTTCCTTTTTGATAATGTCGCCAACAAAAACAATACTTATTTTCCACCATAATTTGCACATAAATTCATAAAAACTCCTACAATGTGATTTTGTGGATTTTTTTTCTCATTTTGTCTGTCATAGTTGAAGTGTACCTATGATGAAAATTACAGGCCTCCGTCATCTTTTTAAGTGGGAGAACTTGCACAATTGTATATAACATATATCGGCCACATACACATACATACATACATATATATATATATATATATATATATATATATACACACACACACACACACACACACACACACACATACATACATACATACATACATACATACACAAACATTCATACCCCAAAATTATAATCTACACTAATTTAAAATATACACATACATAATAATAATAAAATGCAAAGACAAAAAATAATACTACTAATAATAAAGTACAAATAGTAATTATATGTACTCACACTCACACATAAGACACATGCACCACAGAAGGCTGGTGGGAATCTAATTGGGAGAGCGGCCCACGGATGACAGAATCAGAACGGCACAAAACACCAACTTGCTATCCAGGTGTCTGTGTCTGCCCAGCCCCAACCATCACTCCCAGTCCCCTGCAAGCAATACATATATATATGTATATATATATATATATACAGGCCTCAGCCACTACCCTGAGAGCACTTGATTCAGTGTATCATGCAGCCCTCAGGTTCATTACAAATCAGAAATGTCTAACACATCATTGTGATCTCTACAGCTCTGTTCGCTGGTCGTCATTGACCTTGCGTAGGCTTAAACACTGGTATACACTGATTTAAAAGGCCATATTGGGTCAAATGCCATTTTATCTCTGTTCTTTTTTAGCCAGGTCAGTAAATAAATATCAATCACGGTCCCATTCTGATTTGCTTCTAACAGTACCAAAAATTAGAACAGGTCATGGTAGAAATAGTTTTAGTTACATAGCACCGTGGTCCTGGAATTCTCTCCTGAACATTTTAAAATGTGATGATCTAGTTTCGTTGGTGGAGTTTAAACACTGGATCGATGTATAAATCAATATCAGAGTGTAAGTGTTTTTAGGCCAGCTGTTTTTAGTCAAGATGTTTGTGTTTTTAATGTAATATGTAATTGTTGTACTGTATGTGTGTTTATAGTTGTGTTTAATGTTGTTTTAGTGTATGTAAGTTGTTTTGTCTGAAACGTTGTTCCCCCTGCTGCTATTGGACCAGGTCTCTCTTGGAAAAGAGATGTTATCTCAATGAGAAAAAACCTGTATGAATAAAGATTTTTAAAAAAGAAGAAAAAAAAAGAGGAGTATCACTTCAATGTTGAGGTGGGGGGCGCCCCAACCAGATCTCGCTTAGGGCCACCAAAATACTAGAAATGCACTTGTATGTGGAGAAGGGTAAGCTCTATGTCATCCTGAATGGTTCGGGTTGGTAGAGAATGGCGCTTGCACCGCCAGCGTTGTGGGTTTGATTCCCGGGACCACCCATATGTAAAATGTCTTCGTTAAAACCTTCTGCTAAATGGCATATATTATTATTATATGAATACAACTACAGTCTGTAGGTCACATAGATGTGGTTTAGTGAGTTACAACTGTGGTGATATTTGTCGGTTTACAGTGTGCAGCAGACTTTCCAGCCTCATTGAAACTAGGACAGACAGAATTGAAAGCTCAAAACTAAACAGGTGGGCCAACAAATCACATGTACACGCTCTCCAACGAGTGTAGAGGATTCGGAGATGAATACTAAAATACTTCATCTTATCTTTTAGGTGACCTTCGCAAATCTCCCAAGAAGAAAGGGTTGCTAAAGAGAGTTTGGAGGACTGCGAAACGAGTCATCTGTGGCTGCTGTAGACATGCCAGGAGCCAGGACTAAAATACATAGCCATTGTTGGCCTCGTTCGACACTTTGTAAAACAGACAAATCAAGTCTTTTTCATGGTTGAATCTCTATTTTGTCATTTAAAGCATTGTTGACATGATTACATTCTTTGGTCATTACATTTTACAGGGTTGTTTTCTAATTTTCTAACTGTGAATTTGTGTGTAAAGAATATTCTATTACATCAGTGGAAACCCCTCAGAGTTACAGAAGCAGTACTTCACAACACAATTGGTAAATAATTACTTTAAAAAAGATTTTCACTAGTTTCACTAATTCTAACGCAGAAAATGTATTAAAGGGATTGGTACACATCTATTGTAATCTCCTTTAACCATTAAAATGGGGTGGCGACAGATCTCGCCTCATTAAAAATGAATGGCTCTGTCAGTGTGGTTTGCAATGGGTCCCATTAAGAGAGTGTATGACTTCACATTAGCACATAGAAGACCCCAGAGAACACAGTTATGGGAGCAACCATAAAACAGCATTTATATCATATATTCTAATCTAAGCCAAAAGTGTAGCCGAGGCTACAGCTCATTAATTAATAAAGTATGTCATGTCCGTGGTTGCTCAATCAATTTCTATTCATGCCTATAGGCCTACATTCCCTACCTGTAAACGATGGCAATGGGCCCCTGCACTTAGACTTGGCTTAACGCATTAGAACAAAGTCTACAGTGAAGGTAGGCCTCTTAGTCTATAGCCTACTGTAACACCATCATGTTAAGTGTTGGTAATCTCAGGCTCAGTTAACCCTATTGTGAAATAGGCCTAAGTAAATATGAATAATAAATAAGTCTTCAAGTCAAAGAACCTTAAATATATACATTTTCTATAGAAGCTAATTTGAACAAATCCTCAATGTACTGTCATCAGTTTTTGTTGTCTACTTCTAAAAGACTCCTAGCCCACCAGTCCGTTTCTCATAAACAACAGCTAATGCACCAAATTCAATTACCAGAGCATTATGACGTGAATTCAGTGGAAGAGGAACATCAACGAGCCTAATTTATGCAGCATCATATTTCTAGCAGTAATCGGCCTCTATTAGGGACATGCGATACCAGGGCCCTCTGCTTTAAACAGATAAACAAAAACACAATCAATCACAGTTTAGTGGCCTGTATAGTCATATCAGGATTAGGCCCTGCTATGACCATTATAGTAACAATAATACTGTTCCTGGTTTGTCGAGTTACTCCTCCAAAACCATAACTAGATCAAATCCCCCCCGCTTCTCCCCTGCCTACCCCTCACGCCCCGCAGTTAGGAACCACTGGACTATACTGTCTAATGCGTGAAAAGCAAACAAATCACTCCTCTAAACATAAGTGCTATTAATTTGACACAAGGGCCTCTTGTGCTGTGCTTAATAATTCTGCCTTACAGGGTCCATTACCCCCATTATTGATGTATAGCCCGCTCCATGTTCCATGGCACGCTTATCACGTCTGCATTCATTATGGACAAAGGCAGCCTTGTCAGGCCATCATCCTTACTAATAGATGGCTCCCAATATCCTGACATTAAATCAAGGGGGAAATGGAAACATGACTTCAGATCAGTGTCTCAGGACAACATCATCCTACTCCCTCTGATCCACTGAAGGACCCCAGAATACAGCACTACTCTGGGTGAATGCAGTACTGTACGTTACTCTGCTAATGCTTCTGTGTTCAACATCACCCAGAGATCTCTGTCAGGCATGGTGTGTGTGTGTGTGTAAACATGTGTTGAGCATATGTGTAGAGAATCTGTGTTTGTTTAAGATCCTTCAACATGCATTATATGTGTTTAATGTGTATGTGGGTGTATACTGAACATATCTGTTTCTGTGTTTCATGTGGGTTTGTTTTGCTTGTTCAATGTGTGTGTGTGGGATGATATCTGTGCTGCATTAAGTAAAGAATGGCAGGATGCTGCGTGGGTGAATACAGCGTCCACAGATTCCCATCAGTTTAGACTGTAATAAAAAGCAGGACCTGCATTTAGAAAAAACAGAGTAAATTGTGTGAATCCAGAAAATCCCACACCACAGCTATTTCACACCCACATACTTCCCCTACCCTTATCGCCCTGCCGGCTCAGAGTTTGGGGCTGTGTGTGTGTGTGTCTGTGCATGTGTGTGTCTGCATGATTGTGTATGTGCGTGCATGTGTGTGTGTGTGTGCGTGCATGCATTTTTGTGTGTGAGTGCATGTGTGTGTGTGTGTGTGTGGCTACGTGTGTGTGTATATGGTTACATGTGTGTGAGTGCATGTGTGTGTGTGTATGTATGTGTTTGTGGCTCTTCTACTCACAGTTGTGTTTCTTGGCTCGGAGATTAATCAAAGCCTGGCCTTCCTTTGAAAGAGAAGCTAAACTCTCTTTTCAGAAAAGAGGAAACTAAAATCTGGTTTTAGAAGTCAGGAGACTAAAATCTTTATTTTGCCCTATCTTGAGCCCCACATTTTTAGAAAAATGGGGGGGGCTTACCTGTTTTGCATGTTATTTTGGCATTAATATGTGTGACATATCAGTTTGCAAACAACACAAAAAATAAAAAATAATTTAGTTACTAAAGCCGCATACAAACATGGTCTCTTTTTTGTTTTCCTGAGTAAGGCAGCTCCAAAATGCAGGTGTTTCAGCCTAACTCTGCTTTCTGTGGTAGTAGGCCAGCCACCGGAAAATATGGAGTGTAGGTGTTGGTAATGTTCTCTAGTTGCACCATGATTAGCTCAGTGTTCTGTCACTCGTGGGGACAGTACGTCACCTCCAAGTCGAAGGAGAGACGTCGGAAATTCTAGCCCCTTGGGTGCTGCCATAGAGTTACATTAGAAGTGCCCATCCAAGAAGGCTAAAGGTCATTGGTCACAGATAAAATTATGTCAAATCTCGTTATATCTACAGTAGCTTGGATTGGACTGATCATGTCAACATCATACTTTTAAAAATCTTAGCTAGCAGTCATCATCATGAATCAATTTGACAATCTACTGGCAAATCCTTTTTAATCCTTGTCATATGAAGAGAAATAATGAAGAGAAATTGTAGATAAAACGTATCGGTACTCATCGGCAATTGGACATAAACATTACACAACAAGTTGGAAATCTCAAATTCAACAATGAGTGGTTTGGAAGGAATCCGTGAGTGGCTAAGTGCAAGCATTGCACAGCAATCACAAACCTGCTATTCAGTGGAGTGGCTGTGTGTTCCCAAATCTGGGATTAAGTGTCTCTTTTCCAAGTATAAAATGATAAACATTCAACATTGTCCGTACTTTCAATGAAGCATGATTTGTGCTTCGGAACTGCAAAAACATGACATCAGTGAGTTCAAGACAACTGGGAATTGCGACAGCTGGGAAATACGTTTTGAGCGGTCATCCAACTCGGAACTGTAAATCGGGAGCTTTGGTCTCTTTCTAGAGCTATGACCTGAAGATCAATGACGTCATCATGAGTTGAACTTGTTTTTTTCAGAGATCCCAGTTGTCTTGAAAGCACCATAAATCCAGAGAATGCCAGACTTTGATGAAATAATTTGACAACGAAGGACTGCCGTGCCACCTTCCTGTTCAAGTGATCACAGCATAACATGGTGAGTACAAAAATGTATTGTATGCTGCTGCATAAATGATGTAATATGCCAGGGAGATACTGTAGCTAAGAATGTAATACTGAGTGTATATTGTGTAGCAAGCTGTTAGTAGCCCATGTGCCTCACCCTAATAATTTGGTCTATTTACCCCTCTTCATTTTGCCTAATGTTCTGACTTGGTGGTGCACATGTAGCCTATAACCTGTTCTAGATTGCTCATTAATGTCTTAATCGAAATCACGGATTGCCTCTTATCCGCTTGTTGTCCCCTTATGCCATAGTTTGTACATATCAATTGTCATTAGAAACCACATTTGTTTAAGTAAATCGGGTATATACGCTATGTGATTTTAAAAGGCAGTAAACGAGGCTGAATGAACTGTTTCACTGCCAGACAAGGCTCCGCTGATAGCCAGGTGTAGCAGTGGTAAGATGTTGGGACTGATGTTGGGACAGCTTTATGTAGGCCCTGATAGTTTATGGGCACCGTTTATCCCCGTTATAGTGCAATGAATATATTGTTTAGTGTTGTGGCTTTGCTGGCATGCATCCCACTATTTGTATTTTTTTTTGTTTTAATTACATGCTAAAATTGCCACTGTATACAGTGCATTCGGAAAGTATTCAGACCCCTTTCCATTCTAAAATGGATTAAATTTTTTTTAAATCCTCATCAATCTATTTTTGCTAACATATTATAAATCAAAAACAGAAATGGCTGATTTACATAAATATTCAGACCCTTTGCTATGAGACTTGAAATTGAGCTCAGGTGCGTCTTGTCTTCGTTGATCATCCTTAAGATGGTTTTACAAGTACACCTGTGGTAAATTCAATTAATTGGACATGATTTGGAAAGGCACACACCTGTCTATATAAGGTCCCGCAGTTGACAGTGCATGTCAGAGCAAAAACCAAACCATGAGGTTGAAAGAATTGTCCGTAGAGCTCAGAGACAGGATTGTGTCGAGGCACAGGTCTGGGTACAAAAACAATTCTGCAGCATTGAATGTCCCCAAGAACACAGTGGCCTCCATCATTCTTAAATGGAAGACGTTTGGAACCACCAATACTCTTCCTAGAGCTGGCCACCATGCCAAACTGAGCAATCGGGGGCGAAGGTCCTTGGAAAGGGAGGTGCCCAAGAACCCAATGGTCACTCTGACAGAGCTCCAGAGTTCCTCTGTGGAGATGGGAGAAAATCACAGAAGGACAACCATCTCTGCAGCACTCCACCAATCAAGCGTTTATGGTAGAGTGGCCAGACGGAAGCCACTCCTCAGTAAAATACACATGACAGCCTGCTTGTAGTTTGCCAAAAGGCACCAAAGGACTCTCAAACCATGAGAAACAAGATTCTCTGGTTTGATGAAACAAAGATTGAACTCTTTGGCATGAATGCCAAGCATCACGTCTGGAGGAAACCTGGCACCATCCTTACGATGAACCATGGTGCTGGCAGCATCATGCTGTGGGGATGTTTTTCAGCAGCAGGGACTGGGAGACTAGTCAGGTTTCAGGGAAAGATGAACGGAGCAAAGTACAGAGAGATCCATGATGAAAACCTGCTCCAATGCAGTCAGGACCTCAGACTGGGGGCGCATGTTCACCTTCCAACAGGACAATGACCCTAAATGCCCCCAACCAATAGTGTTTTTTTGTTCATTTATCTGCGTTGTTTGTAACTTATTTTGTAAACTATTTTTGTACATAATGTTGCTGCAACTATCTCTTATGACCGAAAATAACTTCTAGACATCAGGACTGAGATTACTCACCACGGACCAGCTGAATCCTTTTTTTTCTTTCACGACCCGAGGTGGAGGATATACGGCTCCCTCGGGAACAGGCCCTGACCCCAGTGATCTGCGTGAAGAGGAGGCGGAGAAAGAGAGGCCGGAGGGCTGGCTGCCTTCTGGGGTGTAGGAGGCGATCGAATAAACCCCCACTTCCCTCAATTCTGCTCGCAAACATGCAATCGTTGGACAATAAAATGGACAAGTTATTGGGAAGATTAAACTACCAATGGGACATTAAAAACTGTAACATCTTATGCTTCACAAAGTCGTGGCTGAACGACAACAATAGCAACATACAGCTGTACCTGCAGGATAGAACAGCGGCATCTGGTAAGACCAGGGGTGGCGGTCTATGTATTTTTGTAAGCAACAGCTGGTGCACGATATCTAAGGAAGTCTCAAGCCATTGATCGCCTGAGGTAGAGTTTATCATGATAAGCTGCAGACCACATTACCTACCAAGAGAGTTTATCTAAATTCCTTGTAGATGTTTACAAACCACCACCATCAGAGGCTGGCACCAAGATAGCATTGAATGAGCTGTATTCCGCCATAAGCAAACAAGAACACGCTCACCCAGAGGTGTCGGTCCTAGTAGCCGGGGACTTTAATGCAGGGAAACTTAAATCAGTTTTACCTAATTTCTATCAACATGTTAAATGTGCAACCAGAGGGAAAATAACTCTGGACCACCTATACTCCACACACAGAAATGCATACAAAGCTCTCCCTTGCCTTCCATTTGGCAAATCTGACCATAACTCTATCCTCCTGATTCCTGCTTACAAGCAAAAATTAAAGCAGGAAGCACCAGTGACTAGATCAATAAAAAAGTGGTCAGATGAAGCAGATGCTAAGCTACAGGACTGTTTTGCTAGCACAGACTGGAACATTTTCCACGATTCCTCCAATGGCATTGAGGAGTACACCACATCTGTCATTGGCTTCATCAATAAGTGCATCGATGATGTCGTTCCCACAGTGACCGTACGTACAGTACATACCCCAACCAGAAACCATGGATTAAAGGCAGCATCCGCACTGAGCTAAAGGCTAGAGCTGCCGCTTTGAAGGAGCGGGACTCTAACCCGGAAGCTTATAAGAAATCCCGCTATGCCCTCCAACGAACCATCAAACAGGGAAAGCGTCAATACAGGACCAAGAACGAGTAGTACTACACCAACCCTGATGGTAGTCGGATATGGCAGGGACTGCAAACCATTACAGACTACAAAGGGAAGCACAGCCGAGAGCTGCCCAGTGACACGAGTCTACCGGACGAGCTAAACTACTTCTATGCTCGCTTCGAGGCAAATAACACTGAAACATGCATGAGAGCACCAGCAGTACCGGAAGACTGTGTGATTTTAACTGCACTGTCGGTTAGGGGCTTGTAAGTAAGCATTTCACTATAAGGTCTACACCTGTTTTATTCGGTGCATGTGACTAATAACATTTGATTTGAAGCACACAGCCAAGACAAAGCAGGAGTGGCTTCGGGACAAGTGTATGAATGTCCTTGAGTGACCCAGCCAGAGCCCGGACTTGAACCCGATCTAACATGTCTGGAGAGACCTGAAAATTGCTGTGCAGCGACACTCCCCATCCAACCGGACAGTGCTTGAGAAGATCTGCAGAGAAGAATGGGAGAAACTCCCCAAATACTGGTGTGCTAAGCTAGTAGCGTCATACCCAAGAAGACTTGAGGCTGTAATCGCTGCCAAAGGTGCTTCAACAAAGTACTGAGTCAAGGGTCTGAATACTTATGTTAATGTGATATTTCCCTTTAAAAAAACACATTAATAAGCAAAAGTTTCACAAAACCTGTTTTTGCTTTTTCATTAGAGGTATTGTGTGTAGATTGATGAGGGGAAAAAATGATTTCATCCATTTTAGAATACGGCTGTAACGTAACAAAATGTGGGAAAAGTAAAGGGATCTGAATACTTTCCGTATGCACTGTATATACAGGAATATTGACGACTTTGTTGTTGTGAGCAGAAGTGATAGCTTGACATTCAATAAAAGTCTCTCTGCCTTTATCTGTCTGTGTTTTCCTTTCTCTTGATCTCTGCTGTAAGAGACACCACCATGCTCTCCTCCTGACAGAGCATGTAAAACACATTTCTCTTTCAATAAAGAACCATTACAGTATCTCTCTCTCACACACAAGCATGCATACACACGCACAAACTCTCTATCGCTGTCTATCGGTTTCTCTCTCTCTTTTAGTGTGTCAATTCTCTCTGGCTCACACACACATCATCTGTTTCTCCTTCCTGCCACATCTGGCCTTGCTGGGCTAAATTCTGTTTTTGCATGGGGACACACATACACACTGTGACACACACACTGTGACACACACACACAGACACACACACACACACACACACACACCTGCCACACCTGTCTGTGCTGTCCTCCCGTTTCTCACCCCTCTCTCTCTCTCCCATCCTCTCCTCTCTCCCTTGTCTGTTTGGGTTGCCAGAGCCAGGCAGCCAGTGTCTGCCAGGAATCACAGCCCAGTTGGGGGAAGACTCTTTGAAGATTTCCCCCAGAAACCACAGAGTACAAGCTCTTTGTCTCTCAAATGGCAATTTTTCTGTCAGGGAAAGCTGTTCATATTTACCCATATTAAACATTGAATAAGTTTGTTAATGTTGTTTGTTCAAGAGTTTACTGTACTTTGAGATATTTTCTCACTTTTAAAGAGGCAGAACATATGCACAGTAAAATTAAGCTCAAAGACAGTCCATGATGGTAAAAGAGGTGATCCTGTCTGACCTGTTGCTAAAGATCATCTGTGGTCATTGTTCCTGCACATTGAATAGGATAAGATGATGTCATTTCCTACATGTCAGCCACCCTCACTGAGTGGAGAGTCATTACCTAATGATAGGGAGGGGGAACACACGGAGAGAGACATGCTCATCAGGTCTTCTTAATTGCTGAAGCTCTCTTTCACCCACACAGTGAGATAAGACCCACCGGAGGGGGATACCATGGCTTGGAGAAACAATTCACACAAACTCACCGGGACGGGATAGATTTAGTGGGGGGAAATCCTGTCAGAGGGAGTTGAGTGGGCAGAAGTAGACACAGCCGTCCCGGGGCGTAGAAAGCCCCTAAAACCACCCGAGCACAGGAACACCCTCACCCCCTATCAGGTACTCTGGCAGTCTACCTACACATCCAGCTGCAGATGACTCAGAGCCTAGGCTACACACGTAAGCCCATGCATATACACTGCTCAAAAAATAAAGGGAACACTTAAACAACACAATGTAACTCCAAGTCAATCACACTTCTGTGAAATCAAACTGTACACTTAGGAAGCAACACTGATTGACAATACATTTCACATGCTGTTGTGCAAATGGAATAGACAACAGGTGGAAATTATAGGCAATTAGCAAGACACCCCCAATAAAGGAGTGGTTCTGCAGGTGGTGACCACAGACCACTTCTCAGTTCCTATGCTTCCTGGCTGATGTTTTGGTCACTTTTGAATGCTGGCGGTGCTTTCACTCTAGTGGCAGCATGAGACGGAGTCTACAACCCACACAAGTGGCTCAGATAGTGCAGCTCATCCAGGATGGCACATCAATGCGAGCTGTGGCAAGAAGGTTTGCTGTGTCTGTCAGCGTAGTGTCCAGAGCATGGAGGCGCTACCAGGAGACAGGCCAGTACATCAGGAGACGTGGAGGAGGCCATAGGAGGGCAACAACCCAGCAGCAGGACCGCTACCTCCACCTTTGTGCAAGGAGGAGCAGGAGGAGCACTGCCAGAGCCCTGCAAAATGACCTCCAGCAGGCCACAAATGTGCATGTGTCTGCTCAAACGGTCAGAAACAGACTCCATGAGGGTGGTATGAGGGCCCGCGTCAACAGGTGGGGGTAGCGCTTACAGCCCAACACCGTGCAGGACGTTTGGCATTTGCCAGAGAACACCAAGATTGGCAAATTCGCCACTGGCACCCTGTGCTCTTCACAGATGAAAGCAGGTTCACACTGAGCACATGTGACAGACGTGACAGAGTCTGGAGACGCTGTGGAGAACATTCTGCTGCCTGCAACATCCTCCAGCATGATCGGTTTGGCGGTGGGTCAGTCATGGTGTGGGGTGGCATTTCTTTGGAGAGCCGCACAGCCCTCCATGTGCTCGCCAGAGGTAGCCTGACTGCCATTCGGTACCGAGATGAGATCCTCAGACCCCTTGTGAGACCATATGCTGGTGCGGTTGGCCCTAGGTTCCTCCCAATGCAAGACAATGCTAGACCTCATGTGGCTGGAGTGTGTCAGCAGTTCGTGCAAGAGGAAGGCATTGATGCTATGGACTGGCCCGCCCGTTCCCCAGACCTGAATCCAATTGAGCACATCTGGGACATCATGTCTCGCTCCATCCACCAACAGACTGTCCAGGAGTTGGCGGTTGCTTTAGTCCAGGTCTGGGAGGAGATCCCTCAGGAGACCATCCGCCACCTCATCAGGAGCTTTCCCAGGTGTTGTGGGGAAGTCATACAGGCACGTGGAGGCCACACACACTACTGAGCCTCATTTTGCCTTGTTTTAAGGACCTTACATCAAAGTTGGATCAGCCTGTAGTGTGGTTTTCCACTTTAATTTTGAGTGTGATTCCAAATCCAGACCTCCATGGGTTGATAAATTTGATTTCCATTGATCATTTTTGTGTGATTTTGTTGTCAGCACATTGAACTATGTAAAGAAAAAAGTATTTAATAAGAATATTTCATTCATTCAGATCTAGGATGTGTTATTTTAGTGTTCCCTTTATTTTTTTGAGCAGTGTATATACTCTCACTGGTGGTTAAATTTAGGATATTCTTCCCCATGTGTTAGGATTCAGGATTCAGGGACTTTTGACCCCCTGCTTACGCTGAGTTAACTCAAACATGGAGGGGTCCAAAGGGGCCAGACTGCATCCCTCATCCGTGTCTTGTCCACCCAACGCCCACGTCCCATACTGGGACTCATCCCACGTTCGCCTCTGTGAACGAACGCACCAACTTCCCTGAGGGCTCAGAAACATAGAAACAACAACAGAGAGAGAGAGAGATGATAGAGAAGGAAAGAGGAAGTCAGAGAGAGACAAAGAGAGAGAGAGAGAGAGAGAGATATAGAAGGAAAGAGGAAGTCAGAGAGAGACAAAGAGAGAGAGAGAAGAGAGAGAGAGAGAGAGAGATGCAGTGGGAAAGGGGGGGGGGGTGTAAGTTGTGTGTTTGTGAGGGAGGGTGAGAGAGGGTTGAGTTACTCACATCAAAGTTCCCTTGGGACCATGCTGACTTGCATTTCTCTCTTTTTCTTCCTTCCTAAATTACGGTCTCCATCCTTCCATCCCTTTTTTACAGACGCCAAGAGACAGGAAATCTGTTAATATTCACAACAATTAAAGCCAGTCCTCTGTGGTGGGAGAGAGAGTGTTGCCAAAGTCCAAGTGTGTAGGTGTCATATCCACACACACACAGCCCCCGGGACACACATATAACTGCATGAATGCCACAAGTCAGCTCCATAAACATAAAGTTGACATATGAAACATAACTTAAAGATAATCTGGGGACCGACTCTGGCGTCTCACTTAAAGAGCCCATGCATGGGCCTGCACACTTAAAAGATGTACTGTATCTCTCTCCCTCTCTCTCTTTTGTTATGAGGATATCTCAACCGGTAAGCTTCAGCACTGTGAGACATGACTCATGCTCATCTCTATACTGAAAAGACTGGATCCTGTCCAGACCCTCTGCGATACTCTGTCTATGTGAAGGTGTTTGTCAGATGGTCTATAGCTAGCTGTGTTTAGGGGTGCAGCAGGCCTGGGTCTTTTATTCAGTGTTATGTGATCATTAACCCTGGGCTATATAATGGAAGAGGAAACAACACCCCTCATCTCCACAGTAAGAGGATACCTCGTTATGTATAATGTGTGTCTGTGCATGTGACCCCCTGTGTGTGTCTGTATGCCTGTGTGTGTGTGTGATAATGGGATAGCGGCAAGGGTCAAATTAACCCCCTAGAGTAGGTGACATCATCCTTTCCAAACAGGTCTGTCCGTCCCTAAAAAAGCCCTGTCTTACCCACCGCTGCTTTAGCATTCAAACAAAGGCTTATTCCTTGTTCCAGGGGCCCTGTCTCAATGCATTATACTTATCTACTCACATACTTAGTTGTTGGAATCGATACAGAATGTTTCCAATTCACATCCAGTCTGTTGGTATTTGTACATGGATTTACTCAAACAATTGCAATCTTACTGTAGTGTTTCACCAGACCAGCAGATACTAGGGACGTCCCCTCAGACAACTGTGACTGTGTGTTTGACAGGTGGATTTCCCTGAGTGAGCATCAGGTGAGGGAGTGGATGAGAACAACTTCACTGGATTAAGACCCAGGCTTTGTGTATAATCCTCTCCCCTGTTCCTCTATTCCAGATGAGAAGTATGAATGGACGAGATTGCAACTTCACTGGATTGAGAGCCCTCTCCCTTGCCCCTGTACATTAACACAGATTACAGAGCACTCAGAGCAGCCAGAGGCCTCTCCCTCTCCCCCCGGTCTCCACTCAGGTCTCCTCTCCTCTCTGGATTCCCCCAGCACAGCAGCTCAGGCAGGCAGGGTATTGATCCAGCCTCAGCTCCATGTGTGTCTTGTCCCTGTATTGAGGAGCTGAGTTCTCCCTGTAGGGTTGTTGACCTGTATAATTTATCTGTGGTCACCCGGTTCGTTCCAACTCTCTGTCACTGCTGTCGTTGCACTCTCACACACACACACACACACACACACACATATACAGTGGGACAAAAAAGTATTTAGTCAGCCACCAATTGTGCAAGTTCTCCCACTTAAAAAGATGAGAGAGGCCTGTAATTTTCATCATAGGTACACTTTAACTATGATGGACAAAAGGAGGAAAAAATTCCAGAAAATCACATTGTAGGATTTTAAATGAATTTATTTGCAAATGATGGTGGAAAATAAGTATTTGGTCAATAACAAAAGTTTATCTCAATACTTTGTTATATACCATTTGTTGGCAATGACAGAGGTCAAACGTTTTCTATAAGTCTTCACAAGGTTTTCACACACTGTTGCTGGTATTTTGGCCCATTCCTCCATGCAGATCTCCTCTAGAGCAGTGATGTTTTGGGGCTGAGGCTGGGCAACACGGACTTTCAACTCCCTCCAAATATTTTCTATGGGGTTGAGATCTGGAGACTGGCTAGGCCACTCCAGGACCTTGAAATGCTTCTTACGAAGTCACTCCTTCGTTGCCCGGGCGGTGTGTTTGGGATCATTGTCATGCTGAAAGACCCAGCCACGTTTCATCTCCAATGCCCTTGCTGATGGAAGGAGATTTTCACTCAAAATCTTACGATACATGACCCCATTCATTCTTTCCTTTACACGGATCAGTCGTCCTGGTCCCTTTGCAGACAAACAGCCCCAAAGCATGTTGTTTCCACCCCCATGCTTCACAGTAGGTATGGTGTTCTTTGGATGCAACTCAGCATTCTTTGTCCTCCAAACATGACGAGTTGAGTTTTTACCATTTACATTTAAGTCATTTAGCAGACGCTCTTATCCAGAGCGACTTACAAATTGGTGCGTTCACCTTAAGACATCCAGTGGAACAGCCACTTTACAATAGTGCATCTAAATCTTTTAAGGGGGGTGGGGGGTGAGAAGGATTACTTTATCCTATCCTAGGTATTCCTGAAAGAGGTGGGGTTTCAGGTGTCTCCGGAATGTGGTGATTGACTCCGCTGTCCTGGCGTCGTGAGGGAGTTTGTTCCACCATTGGGGGGCCAGAGCAGCGAACAGTTTTGACTGGGCTGCGCGGGAACTGTACTTCCTCAGTGGTAGGGAGGCGAGCAGGCCAGAGGTGGATGAACGCAGTGCCCTTGTTTGGGTGTAGGGCCTGGTCAGAGCCTGGAGGTACTGAGGTGCCGTTCCCCTCACAGCTCCGTAGGCAAGCACCATGGTCTCATGGTTTACCAAAAAGTTATATTTTGGTTTCATCTGACCATATGACATTCTCCCAATCTTCTTCTGGATCATCCAAATGCTCTCTAGCAAACTTCAGACGGGCCTGGACATGTACTGGCTTAAGCAGGGGGACACGTCTGGCACTGGAGGATTTGAGTCCCTGGCGGCGTAGTGTGTTACTGATGGTAGGCTTTGTTACTTTGGTCCCAGCTCTCTGCAGGTCATTCACTAGGTCCCCCCGTGTGGTTCTGGGATTTTTGCTCACCGTTCTTGTGATCATTTTGACCCCACAGGGTGAGATCTTGCTTGGAGCCCCAGATCGAGGGAGATTATCAGTGGTCTTGTATGTCTTCCATTTCCTAATAATTGCTCCCACAGTTGATTTCTTCAAACCAAGCTGCTTACCTATTGCAGATTCAGTCTTCCCAGCCTGGTGCAGGTCTACAATTTTGTTTCTGGTGTCCTTTGACAGCTCTTTGGTCTTGGCCATAGTGGAGTTTGGAGTGTGCCTGTTTGAGGTTGTGGACAGGTATCTTTTATACTGATAACAAGTTCAAACAGGTGCCATTAATACAGGTAACGAGTGGAGGAAAGAGGAGCCTCTTAAAGAAGAAGTTACAGGTCTGTGTGAGCCAGAAATCTTGCTTGTTTGTAGGTGACCAAATACTTATTTTCCACCATAATTTGCAAATAAATTCATTAAAAATCCTACGATGTGATTTTCTGGATTTTTTTCCCTCATTTTGTCTGTCATAGTTGAAGTGTACTTATGATGAAAATTACAGGCCTCTCATCTTTTTAAGTGGGAGAACTTGCACAATTGGTGGCTGACTAAATACTTTTTCGCCCCACTGTATATATACATACACACACATGCACGCATGCACACACACACACACACACACACACACACACACACACACACACAGACACACAAACACACAAACACACCATGCGCAGTATTGGGGCTCCGGAATGGCACAGTGGTCTAAGGCACTGCATCTCAGACCCTGGTTAGATTCCAGGCTGTCGTTAGGGTTTGACCGGGGTAGGCCATCATAGCAAATAAGAATTTGTTCTTAACTGACTTGCCTAGTTAAATAACGGTTAAGTAAAATACAAATACAAATAATAACTGTAGTCCCACAGAGGGAGAGATGGAAGAGGAGATCCACTCATCTGCTCTAAATGAGCACCAGATCAATAGGAAAGCCCTTGATCCTGCACTCATTCCTCTGTCCCTGGACATCACACAGAGAAACAGGGGAAAGAGCTGGGGAGGGGGGCACCCACACACAGCACACTCTCACTCTGTAGAATAGACTGGGCCTATGATTAGATATTTTTTTTTTTCTGATCATCGCCATTAAGAGCTGTTGACTTCTATCAGACACAGCCCCCCTCATAATGCACATGGTTGGGTCCATTCTCCAGGACGAGAAAAAAATACAGCTGATCCGACAGTTGCTCCGGAATGTAGGCGAAGCATTGACGAGAGATAACCGGTATGCCCCCCTCAAAAACGAAATAGGGTTTTCAGAAAAGGAAAGAAAGGAGACAGAGACAGCAAAATTCTGGAGAGAAAAAATTACTCACTGCGTTTTTTCTGCAGAAAAAAAATGAGGAGAAGGATTTGAGTGGTAAGTCAGTGCAGACGGCCTGTCGAACTGAGTAGCCTAGCTAGCCAATATAGCTAGCTTGATAGCTACACGTAGCTAGCTGCCTACCGTGGACTCACTCGGCTCGGTCAGAGCAGTAATTATTAACATGATCATGATAGCTACCAGCTATGGCTAGCTAATTAGATATTATATTTGCGTGATATTTGTTAGCTAGCTAGACTCGAATGAAAACCTAACATGTAGCTTACCTATCAATATTGTAGATGCTACTACTAACGTTACCGCTGTAGACAAAGATCCCAACATGTGTCTAACTTACTACATGAAGTTGAAACAGCAGACCTTGGAGGTTAGGCAGGTGTTTTGTAGCAGAAGCAGCATAACTAGACAATTTTTTAAATTGTAAAGTTAGGCACATGGTAACTTAGACACACTCAAATTCGTAGTATATTTGATATGTATACTATTAAAAAATAAATATATATTTCAGTAGTATATTTTTAGTATGGTAACCTTTTGTAAGAGCAAACATTATACCTAAAATTCCCTTTATTACTAACGTCCTAGTGCCTAGAGAGCCCCAGGTAGGCAGAATCTCAGCAGAAAACTGTCAGACAGATTGATAGAGGAAGAGGAGTTAAAGAATAGCGGCAATGCCAGTGAAGAAGTGACAGAAGAGACTAAACAAGCAAGTAATAAGGCAAAGGAAGAGTATGGACAGATTCGAAGTGAGGAAGATGAGGTTTTATATGATCCAACACTGTGGCCAGAGAAAGTACAAGACCATGAAAGAGAAGCTATTGTTCACAGACTAGCCAACAGGTGTGGTGAGGAGACAGAACTGTATAAAATCATGCCCCCAGACTCAGAAGGCAAGCCATTCCCCAACTATTCACAGTAAGTCAGCAAACGGAAGAGAAAAGGTGCAGAGGGACTGGTTTTTTTTATAGTATGAGTGTAAAGGCATTATGTTGCATTCCATGTGTTCTTTTTTTCCTCATGAGCAAAGTAAACCATCACCCAGTTCTCTGAATAGTAAGGATGTCTTTAAGATATCATCAGTGAAATGGTGGAGAATGAATGACAAACTACCAGAGCATGAGGATGGTGTCTCACAAGAACTGTTACTTGAAATTGAAAAATCTGCAGCATACTGTAACAACAGCTACAGGTATAGACAGTCAGCTGTAGTAACAAATCCAGTCAGAAATGTATAAACACAGAGCACTTCTATAAAGGATTTTGGATGTGATACTGTACTTAGCATCTAGGAATCTGCCATTCTGGGGGAAATCCCTCAATCTTGATGATGTGCATAATGGACATTACCTAGACTTACTGGAACTGATGTCAAATTATGACCCACTATTATGTGAGCACTTACAGAAAGTTTGGGACAAAAAGAATGGAGCACGACTGACTCATTACCTCAGCCCTGAGAGCCAAAACGTGTTCATAGGAATATGTGGTCAAAGGGTTTGGAAAACAATACTTTAATAGATTGCATCTTCTCTTTCATACTCGGTCACAGCAATCTGCTATGATAATGGTGCAAATATGTCAGGGAAAATGAAGGTAGTTCAAGCACATATACTGGAAAAGATTCCACTGGCCACATACACACCGTGTGCCTCCCATACACTTAATCTTGTGTGTATACATGCAGCTCATTCGTGCCCAGAAGTATCAACCTTTTTTGGCTGTATCGTCTTTACAATCAGTTCAGTGCCAGCTCAGAGCGATGGGCCATTCTCAAGGAAAAGACTGGCTGCTGTCTTAACTGTCTTTCAGACACGTGAAGGAGTGCGCGTATTGCTGCGGTCCGACCAGTGGCAACTTGTTTACCGTCTATCATCAATGCCCTAGACATGCTTCTTGCCTCCTGTAGCCTGACAAACGAAGCCAAATCTGAGGCAAATGGTCTGAAAAGCTACTTCATGTCTTTCAAGGCAATCTTCCTGCTCACTTTCTGGGTTAAAGTTTTGCAGTGTATTGAGAATAGAAGCCTAATTATTCAGTCAGGAAATATTTCTCTGGACACTGAAGCAGCTGACATTGAGGCACTACAGGAAGAAATACAGGCTCTGCGTAATCAATGGGACGCTCTTCTGGCAGAAGCCTCCAATGTGGCATGTGAAATGAGTGTTTTGAAAATAAAAGAGAGCCGCACACTCTAGGAGCTCAGATGCAAAAATGTAATACCAACGTTTCGACAGCCAAGCTGTCTTCATCAGGGTATAATCACAAACACTGCGGGATGACTTGTTAATATAGTGTCAAAAGACACAGGTGTCTATAATCATGGCCAAGAGTGGCCTAATATCATTGGTTAATAGTCTAATATTAAAATGTCATACAAAGAACAGCATACAAACAACAAATGGATAGCATACGATCATAGATTAATTTGACTACACAAGTTTACAAACAATTACAATGGCAAAGTCACAATAATCACAAGAATGGCTTAAGATCAAAGTCTATGTTGAGCCCGAGGGGCACAAGGGTCTTTAAATTAAAGATCCAGGCAGCCTCTCGTTTTAACAATACATTATCAAGGTCACCCCCTCTCCTAGGGAGGGTGACATGTTCGATGCCAATAAAACGCAGAGACGAAATCGAGTGGCCTGCCTCCAAGAAGTGGGCCGCAACTGGATAAGTAAAGTTTTTACACCTAATGGTGCTACGATGCTCTGAGATACGCACTTTTAATTTGCGCTTTGTTTTACCACAAGGACAAGTTATAAGATAAATAACTGCCTTAGTGGAGCACGTAATAACACCTTTTATTGGGTTCGATTTCCCTGTTTGTGGGTGTTTGAAGGATCTACATTTATAAGTGCCATTGCATTGAGCACAGCCATTACATTTGTAATTTCCATCCAGTAGGGGCGCAAATAGACGTTGTTCAGGAATATCTTGGGGTGGTAAATCAGAGTTTACCAATTGGTCTCTGAGATTTCTGCCCCACGAGAATACGACCAGGGGAAGGTCCGAAAACACATTACCGAGACTATCATCGGATTTTAGGATGTGCCAATGTTTGTGAACAATTCCCTTAATTTGTTCAGAGCTCTTTGAATAGCGGGTAGTTAGAACGCAAGAATGTGTCTTTTTGCGAGACTGATCTTGAAAAAGGTCATGTCTCGTTTTATTTTGAATTTTCTCAATGGCAATATTAATCTGATCATTCTTGTAGCCCCTCTCCTTGAATTTTCTTTGCGTCTCAGCCATATTTCTGTCGAAATCGGATTGTTTTTTGCAAATTCTTTTGATTCGACAGAATTGGCTGTAGGGCAAACTATTTTTCAAGGGAAGTGGGTGACAACTATCAGCCCTCAACAAACTGTTACGATCAGTAGGCTTCCTGTAAAGATCAGTGTATAGAACATTATCTTCACACAAGATCAGAAGATCAAGAAAACTGATTTGACGTGTATCAGATTGCATAGTAAATCTCAGATGCTCAGAACAGGAGTTAAGAAAAGTGTAATGAGTGTAACTACTCATTTTCACAGTGAACAGAGGAGCTGCCAGAAAAAAGAAACCGTTTCCTTGATGAGACTGAAGATGACATAGCAAATGAACAGAAGTCAGACACTGGATTTCACAACACAGTGTTTTATGTGGCTCTGGATAGTATAATCAGTCATTTGGACATGCGGTTCTACACGATTGCAGCAATATGCAAGGAGTTTTCACAAATACTTACACAAATTTGGTTTTGTTATTTTCCTAAATGTATCTTGCCACAAATTGAGAAACAAGTACTCCAGAGATCTCACTGATGGATTTGAAAATGAAGTGCGACATATAAAGAAGATATATGTTGCCACTTGTTCAGATGGTCTTTCTCATGTAGAGCTCCTAAATGCCATCCACAAGATGCAACTACAGATCATTTTTGGAGAGGTGTGCATTGCACTGCGAATATTCTTTACAATGCCTGTAACAGTTGCTGGAGGTGAATGTGCCTTCAGTAAGCTGAAACTTATAAAGAACTATCTAAGATCTACAATATGCCAAGACCGGTTGAACCGCCTTGCCATCCTTTCAAATGAAAACCAGTTAGCTAGAAAATGTTACTTTAAAGACATAAATGAGTTTGCTCACAAGAAGGCTTGACACTGGGCTCTTGGTGCAGTGTAACCTGAGTTTTGTTTACAGGGAACAAACACAAGGACAAATGCCTTAACCTGTTCTACCCAAGCCTGCCCGGGGATGGGCAAAATACTATTTCAGAGTATTTTCTGCAATGGTTTGTCTCCTGTTGAATTTACTCAGGAATGCCCACATAATGTCTTGATACTACAGTTGCAATTTCACAGATGCTTGTTTTCTGTAGGTACCAGATTTATGCCTGCAGTCCACATAGTATAGGATTTATTTTATTTTGGGTATGTTATTTAGCCATATATGTAGGAATTATGCATAGGGAAGAAGAACTGGAAATCAATTCTTTAATCTGAAACATGGACCAATGGTCATTTCTTCATTAAAACTGACTACAATACCATGTAAAAAAAAAAATAAGTCACCAATTGTGTAGTTATTTATAATAAAGCATAATAATAACCTCATGACACAGACTGTTTTTTGTTAACATTAGGAATCAAAAATGTTTGCATTACTGTTAATATAGGCAAAGGATGAAGGTGGAAACTTGAATCTGCACAATTATAGTATAGAGCAGCAGAAGCTTATAGTTAGTACATTTAATAACACATATTGTTCAGTACGTTATTTTAATCTGAAACATTCTGATTTCTATGTTAGGGGCCGGGTAGTTTTTTTGGGCAACGCCCCTGCATGTGATCAAGAAATAGCTGACTGAAACCTTCATTGGCAACTGAACATGATAGTGCAATTTTGTGTATTTTTTTTATTGTAGATTGCGGTATCTAGTGGTTGGTTTCGTGAACTGCAGCCTTACGTGTTTATATTTTCCCGCAAAAAAAGTTACCTTTTGACGTGACCTACTTTGGAAAGATACGTTACAAACAAATTGTGAGAAATATCTACAATGTAACGCCTGGATATCAAAGGTTCTGACCATTTAATACAATACAGGCAGCAGGATGACTTTATTTCCCTATCAGTAGCCGTATTTGAGCATGAAAGCTGTAAACATTAGTCATCTTTTGATCATTTAAATAATATTGCCCGGCCAGATAATCTTCCTTATGGTACATATTTTATCCCCCCCATAGTAATCAGACAGTTGTCATGGATCAGCCTTGACGGGAAAGAAACCTAGAAGAGCCATGTAGCCATGCGTCTTGTTTAGATGAAAAAGCGGACCCAAACTAAAGGCGGGATAATATACTCCTCCCACTGAGCAGTTCGTGAGCGTTGTAATTGCTCCAGGGCTGCGCTAGTGCAGCGATCTGCAAATCATTTGTAATTGTTGACAATGAGACATCCATTGAAAAACATGGTAGTAAGATCAGCATATTTTTGCCTAAACTCAAATTTAGATTATCGTTAGATAAACTAGCCGATGTTACAAATACCAAGCCTAGGCCTACTACGGGAGAGTGTATTTGTTTTGAGAGCTCTGTTTTTGGCGAAATGACTTTGTACGTAAAATGATATTTGACCTATTGAATAGAAACCGTTTTGATTATGCCTTACAAAAATATGTGTACATCATAACAAAGTGAACCACGAGGGCTGCGCTGAGTCTTACGTCGTCTTTAAGGTATGGTTTTAAAATGAGATGATCGCTGACAGAGATACAGGCAGGTGCTATAACGAAACCTCACGAAGGTGAAGCAAAACGACCAAAACAAAACCTACAGCGAAAGTTCCTCAAAGGGCACATAATGGTGGCGAGGATGGCGAGCTGCGGAGCCACTTGTCACCTGGATGAAGGGTAAGCATCGTAAATACATAGCCAAATAACGCCGAGGTTTAGAGCAGCCTATGATTGCATGAGGTTGCATTCACACTGACAACGGATACGCGCTGCAATGTTTTGTCTAATCCCGAAATAGTTGCTTTGTTGTTGCTTGCTACCCGTCGCTGGATCTTAGTTCCCGATTTACAAAGAAACATTTAAGACCACAAATAGTTGCAACCATGTAATTTTATGTAATTGAATACACAGATCCCCAAAATTAAAGGAGGGGACGCCATGATCGCATCGCCAAGCAATATGTCTATACCGCGATTTACATCTAAAGAATGTTATTCTGTAGGCCTACCCAATGCAACAATAATGTTGGGTTTCTCAATTAAAGCTTATTTTAATTTGAAAGCAAAACCACTTGCATGTATCTAGCTTTGTTGTTATATGTATAGTAGTATATATGTACCAAAAGGAAGCTATAGAATAATCTTGAATTACATAGGCTATTGGGACTTTTTCCAGTGAAACTTATTAATCAAGGACTTAAAAAACAAAACAATTTTTGTAACCACATGTGTTACTGCAATCATGGTAATGTTTCGTACAGTACAATGTAGTTGTAGAAATGTAGAAAACGTTCTACATTGTCTCCTTCGTGTCGTAAATAATGAAGTGTTTGTGTGATGAGTAACCATGAACCGGAGGGAAGTGAAGGTGAGAGATATGAATCTGGTGACTTGTATCCAAGGGGAGCGCTAGGCCTATCGTTCGTGTGGTTGTCTGGTTTCTATCACGCCAGAGGCTTCAAGAGAAACAAGAGACGTTGGGCACCTTGTCACCATGCCACACCCTTTCGCCACTGACTGAAATAATCTGAATTCAGGTTAGACAATTCAACGCTCAGATCACTGAAAAGGTTTGAGTGTCACCGAAGTGCTGATTTATAGAGATATTCAATTATACTGAACAAAAATGTAAAGGCAACATGTAAAGTGTTGGTCCTGAGCTGAAATAAAAGATCCCAGAAATGTCCGTGCGCACAAAAAGCTAATTTTGTTTACATCCCTGTTAGTGTGCATTTCTCCATTACCAAGACAATCAATCCACCTGACAGGTGTGGCATATCAAGAAGCTGATTAAAAAGCATGATCATTACACAGGTTCACCTTGTGCTGGGGAAAATTTAGTGGCCATTCTAACATGTGCAGTTTTGTCACACAACACAATTTCTCAAGTTTTGAGTGAGTTTGCAATTGGCATGCCACTGCCAGGAATGTCCACCAGAGCTGTTGTCAGAGAATTGAATGTTAATTCCTCTACCATAAGCTGCCTCAAACATAGTTTTAGAGAATTTGGCAGTACGTTCAACCGGCCTCACAAACACACACCATGTGTAACCACACCAGACCAGGACCTCCACACCCGGCTTCTTCACCTGTGGGATCATCTGAGACCAGCCACCCAGACAGCTGATGAAACGGAGGAGTATTTCTGTTTGTAGTAAAGCCCTTTTGTGTGAAAAAACTAATTCTGATTGGCTGGGCTGGCTCCCAAGTGGATGGGCCTATGCCACCCCAGGCCCACCTATGACTGCACCCCTGCCCAGTCATGTAAAAATCTGTAGATTAAGGCCTAATGTAACGGTTTTCTTGAGTTGAAGGAGAGGCGGACCAAAATGCAGCGTGGTTACTTGTATACATCTTTAATAAAGCTGAAAACACAAACAGTACACAAAAACAATAAACGTGAAAAAAAAACTAAACAGCCTATCTGGTGCAAACAGAGACAGGAACAATCACCCACAAAACCCAACACCAAACAGGCTACCGAAATATGGTTCCCAATCAGAGACAATGACTAACACCTGCCTCTGATTGAGAACCATATCAGGCCAAACATAGAAATAGACAAACTAGACATGTAACAGAATGCCCACTCAGATCACACCCTGACCAAACAAAACATGGAAACATACAAAGCAAACTATGGTCAGGGTGTGACACCTAATTAATTTATTTCAGTTAACTGATTTCCTTATATGAACTGTAACTCAGTAAATCGTTGAAATTATTGCATGTTGCATATATTTTTGTTCAATATACTTCAAAATAAAATGCACAATACCTGCAGAATATATGACCCCTCATAAAAGCATAGCGTTTTTCCCCGAGATTTATTGACAGTTTCGTGTATCATTAATGCTGTTGCATTAATGGTGTATGATATGCTAACCTACTGAGTGAGGTATGCAAGGCTAAATTGGAGCTGTTACATAAACTATAACACTAGCACCAACTGACTATTGCCTATCTCATGTTCATAGGCTTTCAGTGTGTTCATGTAAGGCTGTAGGAAACATGCAAAAAACTGTGGTATCGCACCACAGACACAGAAATGAGAGAGAAAAGGAAGGGGGGGGGGTTGTTTTATATGAAAATTAGTGGGAGAGAAGTAAGAGATGGTAAGAGGCCAGGGTTGAATAGCGGGCAGGATCAATAAAGAGAAAGAGAGGGTAGAAAAATAATAGACAGAGAGAAGGCAGAGTACATTTGTGAATATGACTGCCATGGAAACGTATAACAATTGTGTTGTGATACAGAAACCTTTTGGCTGAGTGAACATTGACCTTGAAAAGTAAAGTTTTTCCTGTACATCTGTCTTGAGTACAGTGAGGATGAGGACCATTGGCTTATCAGGTTTAATTAAATCTTCGATACACAGTACTATAAATAGCCTATGAATTTTGGTCACAATTCAATCGTTGTTTTAGGACCTTATCTGCAGTTACCATGCACAGTTATCATGATTCATTACATTCTTATTATCAAAGAGGTTATGAAAACGTTTCAACTTAGTAAAGTGTTTCTCCTGTATTCCTCATCTCTTCTGTGGTAAAGCACTAAAGACTACACTTGAGTCAACTCTGACTTTTGATTACCTAAAGTGCAGTATTTTTACGATCGAGAAAAATAAGAAAAAATACTGTTGACCTTGTTCCCTGCGCATGCTGAACGTGTTCTTCTTGTGAGGTTGGCACCATGACAAATGCACTTTATATTGTCACTAGCTTTACACCGAGCCCCTGGACGGAAGGCGCCCATAGACGTGTTCACACAAGTCACAGACTGAATCAACAAGTGGCACGCTTTGTCTGAGTCTGAGAGACAACTTCTGGATGATACACATATGGGTTATATAAACCTGTAACACTGCTGACTACAAAACCCTTCCATTTGATCAACTTTTGGTGTTCTCTGGTACTGTCTCTTTAAGAATTTACAGTTTAGAATCACAGGCACTATTATCGGCCAGTACCAGCCGTGCAACATTAGTGTGTAAAACTGGGTCAGGATGTAGGGGGTGGGTGTTCCACACCACACTGGAGGATGGGCTGGTGTCATGAATTTGAGTTTTTGGCAGCCCTTTCTGTTTTTGTGCCTCAGTTGAATGAGCGTGTGAGTGTATATCAGAGAGAGGAAGTGCAGACACAGATGGGTCTGCAGCTGGACAGTTGAGCTCCACCCCCTCTCCTCCACACCCCTAATCCCCTCCCCCACTGGTCCATAAACTGAAGCTGTATTCTCTTAACTCCAGGATTTTGATAACCTCTTGGGATGTCCTTATCTTTTCCTTTCTCTTTTAACCTACAGAGATGGAGACGTCCCTGTCCCTGGCCAGAAGGGTAAGCACCGTTCGATTTTGGTTTGTGCATGAGTTGTTTTGTTTTGTCTCGTGGCAAAAAGTCTTGAATGAATGTAATCTGAAATGAGTCCAGCAGATGGCAGTCAACACCAGTAAAAAGATCTGTGTGTCTGTCTGGTGTATATTGGGCTGATTTTAAAGCAGGCTGTCAGAGAGTAGACAGAGTGGATGTTAGATGAGGCAGATAGGAGGCATATGAGGACACAGATGGATGGAGGGAGAGAGAGCGATGGATGTATTTATTTAACCTTTATTTAACTAGGGAAGTCAGAACAAATTCTTATTTACCATGATGGCCTACCCGGCTAAACTTTAACCCGGACGACACTGGGGCAACTGTGCTCCGCCCTATGGGACTCCCAATCACAGCCGGTTGTGATACAGCCTGTCCTTTCTGGGGCAGGGAGCCTCACCTCCGACTGAGAACTAGCCAGGTCTCTCTCTCCTCTCTCTTTGGGCTCCTGAGTGGCGCAGCGGGGCTTCCTCTCTGCCAATGCCAGGCTCTCAGCCAGAAGGCCTATCCCACACTCAGTCCTGCTGGGTACAGATAGCAAACAGCTCCCCCTGCCCCTGGAGTCAAAACCATTTGTTTTTGAGAAATGGTTTCACCAAAGCTGTGTTGTATTCATTAGGTATCTCGTAGCTTATTTTCAAAGATGCATTACAAAATCAAAACAAATCCAACAAAAATCACAATTATGAACATTTGCATGTCAATTAATCGTTACCCATAATCATCACAGCGCTACTTTAGATGCACTTACAGTATGAAGCATACCAGTTTAGAAGTCATTCTGAATTTCTGAATGAGAGGATCTGTTTTTGTAAATGACTAAAATGAAAGTGCAAACAGTTACAGCACTGACACAGGGGCCCTCAGCACTATACATAGGAAAACCACAGACATCACTGAATTACAATACGCTCATGTACATACTGTATACAATGCATTCAAATAAATTAGTGAGTAATCAGAGTGGAAGTTTCAGATGAGCAATGTGGTGTGACTTGAGTGAAGAGGGTTTACACTGATGAGCTCATCAGTTATTCACAGTTTGACAGCAGACAGCAGAAGTGTAACGTTTTGATAAGTCAGACAGTAAATAAGAGGCTCCAAAATGATAATGTATGACAATTTTCTCAGTAATATGCCTATGTTAGGGTAGACATGAGTAGAGACTCTCAGATCCCCCTACTAGGTCTTGTCAGAAAGCTCTCAGGGGTTGGGCTGGTGTCGTTTGGGGCTGGTCCTACAGAGGGCCAGTCCCCTGGGGTTACTGTAAACCTCTGCATTATGGGTAAAGTGAGGTGGAAAGATTGAGGGAGGAGAGTTCCTAATCCCATATTAATTACCCAAGATACCTCTAATGAAAGTTCTGTTGTTCCAGGTAATCTGACTGAAAGTGATAACAGTGGCTCAGGTAGGCACACCTTTGCTGTATATTTCTATGTTCCGTGTATAGAAATCCTTATAGAAATCCCCACACACACACATCGTCCTCTCCGTGAACATTACTCAAACAGAACTCTAATGGTCTCTGAGCTGCTTTGGGCCTATAGAACCCCCACCCCCCCAAGTTCCTTTTGAACTACCAATCAATTTCCCTCACCCCTCTCTGTTCGAAAGTACGTTTAGAATGAGAAAGTTTTCAAAGTTCATCCCTCCATGTCTTATGGATTTGTTTTCCTAACAGACAACGCAGGGACATCTACAGAGGAGAGTTCTGAAGATGAGGACGAGGAGGAGGATTCTGGTGAGCGGCTGCTAGAGCACAAAATCTCTTCATCAAAGTATGAATCATCAGGCTTTATCCCATCCTCTAATATAACCTTCTCTCTTTCTGTCTTTCGCCAGACGGCTCTGCTGAGAAAGGAGGAGGTGAGAAAAACACAGCCTCATTCTCTGTTTCATCAAAAAATAATTTCCAAACGGTGACGATACATGGTCACACCAGCACCTGGCTTGTTTGGATATTTAAAATAAATAAATAATTGTATTCTTTTTTTGGCTTGTCCCAGCAGAATCAGAGGAGCCTGCCGTTGAGGATTCCTGTAATGGTGAGTGGGAACTATAGCACAATGCCTTAGAGTACATCTGCCTCATGGTGCCTCTGAAATACAGATGAATAGGCTCTTTCACCTCAGAATGACCTGAGTAGAATGCCTGCTCCTCTCCCTTAACATCCTTCATGGGGAGTAACTTCTCTCTCCGCAGAATCGGAGTCGGCTCCTCAACCTGATGCAGAGGTTTCCCTTGCCAAAGGTATCCTCAGTTTGACAAAAGTCATTCTACTATCAAATGTTTAGCTTCTTCCACTTAAGGCCTAACTATCCTAGACAAAGGAGATTGTAATGGCTGAAATTCTAGAGAGAGGATATCTGGGTTCATTACATAGGTTTATGAAAATGTGTCTGCAAATCAAAGTCTGAGAGGTAGAGTATTCCCCCAGAGGGAGTGTCTAGTTTGACTATTGACCTCTGCTTTATCAGATATGCCCCCCAAGACATGTGAAAAATGCAAGGCTGTCCAGCAGGTGAGCACATTTGTTGGATTGTGGAATTTAATGGTAATTGTGTAATAAAGCTTCAGAGACGTACAGTATGGCTGTAGACTCACTAGAGGAACAGGGGCTAATCTTAGGACCATGTCTGTGTCCCTATCAGAGTCAAGGCAATGATCTGGTTACTCCCAGGAAGATCTCTAAAGGTCGCCTACAGTGAGTAGCTCTTCTACCTGTAGCCTCGTTCCTTCTCTTTCTCTTTCTCACTCAGCCTCTCCTTCTCTCGCTCTTTTTTCCTTCATCTCTAAATCTTTCTGGTTGTGTGTGTCAGGGTGCAGCTGGAGGGAGAGGGGGCATATGAGTGTTCCGTCACCGGCCTGGTGTTTGAGGTGTCGGAGAGAGTCCTGATCCGCTACTCGGTCCTGTCCTGGTCCAAGTTTGGCATGTTCCTCGGGGACACCTGGAGGTTCGCTGGGCCCATCTTCAACGTGGACTGTGTCAACAGCCCCTCGTCCGTCCTCACCTCCATCCAGTTCCCTCACTCCCTCTGCCTCGCTGACCCTGACAGTGAAATGACCTTCAGTGTCCTGCATATGAAGGACAGCTGTCCGGTGATCGAGCCCTCGGTTGACCACTCTGGCAGCCATGTAAAGTGGCGTGTGTCGTCCCTGTCCCCGGTGGGGCCCATTGTCCAGAGCAGCAAGCCTGTAGAGCACCACGGGGTGGTCCTGGTGTATAAGGAACTGGCTCTGAACAACTCCTACTCCTTTCGCATCTACCTGGCCACCAACAACTCCTCCGACATTAAGGTGAGATGGACACAGTGTGGGTGCGGATCATTACTGTAGCATGTTACTGAGTCAGAACAAAGAGGTGAACATGATCAGACAGATTGTAATGCCCACTGGCCTGACTTCCTGTCACTCTGTGCCTCTCTCACTATGGTCTCTACTGAGGGAAGTCACACTGGAAGTCTGCGGTCTGTGTGCGTGTGTGTGTGGTGATCAAGATTAGTTAATTTGTCACAGTATCAGAAGGCATTGGTGCATATTAATGAACACAAGTGATTGTGTATTGATTTGTGTATCTTTATCTAGGAACAACTCCGATGGAAATCCTAATACATTAGATCTGAAGCTAGCCCAGTGGGCAACACTGGTTCAAATGACAATGTTTTGCCAACTGGTAGGGTTAGATTTGGATAGTAACACCATGTTATATCAAATACAGACCACAGTGAATTTTTTGGTCATGTCACCCAGTTTCTGAAATGTGGTATGAGCCCTGGTAGTGTGTAGTAGTATCAGTGGTGAGGGAAATGACTGAGCTCAACAGAGACCCACATCAGAGCACTCAGCTTCGGAACAGCCCATTTAACCCTACCTTAGTTGCCAGGGAAAGGAGTTGTTGACCATTAGTCAACAATGACCAAATTGACTATGGAAAGCATATTCTCCCTCAACCAGCTCCCAGGTTTCCTGACCAGGGAATAGACCCCCCCCCCCCCCCCCCCATTATTGGAATCCATCACTTACCTACAGTATGGTAAATCACTGGTTCTCTTCTATCCATTCCTCTATTTTACTCTCTCTGCCTCTTTCTCCTCCTCTACCACCCCTCACTCCAGGACATAGGGAAGGAGGTGCGTTGCTCCAAGAGGCGTTACCTGAAGGTAGAGAAGCCACCCACCTGTAAGCTGGATGAGAGGAGGTACCGCCTCATGAGTGAACCAGAGGGAGACATCAGCCCTGCGGTGAGGGTTCATTCACCCATTACTGCATAACCAGTAAGCACTGACCTATGTACTGTACACTGAGTGTACAAAACATTAAGAACACCTTCCTAATATTGAGTTGCACCTCCTTTTTTTCACCTTTATTTAACCAGGTAGGCAAGTTGAGAACAAGTTCTCATTTACAATTGCGACCTGGCCAAGATAAAGCAAAGCAGTTCGACACATACAACAACACAGAGTTACACATGGAGTAAAACAAACATACAGTCAATAATACAATAGAAAAATGGGTCTATATACAATGTGAGCAAATGAGGTGAGATAAGGGAGGTAAAGGCCATGGTGGCGAAGTAAATACAATAATGGCAAGTAAAATAAATAAATAAACACTGGAATGGTAGATTTGCAGTGGAAGAATGTGCAAAGTAGAGATAAATAATGGGGGTACAAAGGAGCTAAATAAATAAATACAGTAGGGGGAGAGGTAGTTGTTTGGGCTAAATTATAGATGGGCTATGTACAGGTGCAGTAATCTGTGAGCTGCTCTGACAGCTGGTGCATAAAGCTAGTGAGGGGGATAAGTGTGTCCAGTTTCAGAGATTTTTGCAGTTCGTTCCAGTCATTAGGAACAGAGAACTGGAAGGCAAGGCGGCCAAAGTAAGAATTGGTTTTGGGGGTGACCAGAGAGATATATCTGCTGGAGCGCGTGCTACAGGTGGGTGCTGTTATGGTGACCAGCGAGGTGAGATAAGGGGAGACTTTACCTAGCAGGGTCTTGTAGATGACCTTTTGTCTTCAGAACAGCCTCAATTTGTCCGGGTATGGACTCTACAAGGTGTCGAAAGTGTTCCACAGGGATGCTGGCCCATGTTGACTCCAATGCTTCCCAGAGTTGTCAATTTGGCTGGATGTCCTTTGGGTAGTGGACCATTCTTGATACACACGGGAAACAGTTGAGCGTGAAAAACCCAGTAGCGTTGCAGTTCTTGACACAAACTGGTGTGCCTGGCACCTACTACTATACCCTGTTCAAAGGCACTTCATTATTTTGTCTTGCCCATTCACCCTCTGAATGGCACACACACACAATCCATGTCTATTGTCTCAAGGCTTAAAAATCCTTCTTCAACCTGTCTCCTCCCCTTCATCTTCACTGATTTTAGTAGATTTTGCTAATTCAAAATGACACAACAACAAGGTTCCAGTTGAACAATTTTTATTTCACTGTATTTCCACAGTACTAGTTGCCGTCACACTCAGGCCAGGTCCATCTCCAGTGAGACTACTGTGCAGGCTTACTAATAACAGAGTGATCGCACCGTAATAACAGAAATATAGGGATACTTAAAACATTCATTTAACAGTTGACATCAATAAGGGATAATAGGATTCACCTTGTCAGTCTGTCATGGAAAGAACAGGTGTTCTTAATGTTTTGTATACTTAGTGTATGGATGTACTACGTGTGTGTATTCATATATCTGTGTGTGTGTGCGGTGTCCTGCAGGACTTGCAGTTCACGCTGGCCGTGACTAAATTGAAGGGATATTTTGAGGCGTTCTTTGAGCAGCCCCCTCCCTTCAAGCTCTCCCTCATAGAGACAGAGTCCGACCAGACTGTGTGGTCAGTCACCATCAGAGAAGGTACGTACACACCTGCTGTGCGTCTGTCTGTAATGTGTTGTGAGTGAAGGTGCAGGACATTCATTTGTCTTCCTCTCAGGTGACTGTGTGGACAATGCAGTTGAAAAACTAAGGAAACGGACAGATAGTAAGTTTGTCATTTTTGTTTGCCCCCTCTCAATATTGGCATCAATAGTTCACTTTATTCCAGTGTGTGTTCTAGATATCTACTTGTCTGTACACAAGCAATTTTCATCCATCATTTAAAAGTAGCTTTTGATTGACAGTGATTTTCTCCTCTTCTGTAGGCAGGAAGAGAAGCACCAGCACATCAGAGGAAGAGATGACCAATAAGAGACCTCGATGTGCAGATGAGTCAGGTGATTGTTTGAACACATCCAATGTGTAATTTGCTGTTATTACTGTGGTCTTATTCATGTTGAGTTGCTGTTCAGAATTAAAAGTCTGATGTTCCTCTGTTGTCCCCAGACGGAGTGCGGACAGTGCAGGCCCCAGACGTGTCGCCCAAGCAGCTGATGCAGGTGGCTAAGCGGCTGGGGAAGGAGTGGAAGCAGGTGGCTATCGGTTGCCTGGACCTGTCCTCCAAAGAGCTGGACGATATTCAGGCCAGCGAGGAAGATGTCATCATGCAGAGGTACAGTAGATAGATATAGTATCTGCCCCCTTAAAACTCAACTTTATATTACTTGCCAGCCATTATTTTGGGGGTTTCTAATTGAAGCATTCCTGGCATAACCAATCATACAATAACCTACTTTCTTTGATTCATATTTTTGGTGAAGATTTCTTTTTTAGATAATGTGACCTCCGTTTGCCTTGTGTTTCAGGTTTAAGGCATTGGAGCGCTGGAAGACTAGCAGGCCGACGGGTCAAGCCACTGTCGCTCACCTCTTCAGGAGCCTACAGGAGTTGGATGACCTGCCCAATGAGGTCCACCAGACACTGCAAGGTTAGAGACACACCAGTGGAGGCTGCTGCAGGGAGAACATCTGATAATATTGGCTGGAATAGAGCAAATGGAATGGCATCAAACACATGGAAACCATGGAAACCATGTGTTTGATTGATTTGATACCATTCCACCTATTCCCCTCCAGCCACAACCATGAGCCCATCCTCCCCAATTAAGGTGCCACCATCCTCCTATGAGACACATTAGACTAGAGCCACTCACCCTCACTGACCTGTCTGCACACACACATTTGTACTCATGCTTGTCTCCTAACCTACACCAATTTTTGTCTCTCTTTCTGTCTGTCTCTGTCTGTGTTCTCTTCAGATATGATGGACATTAAAGCGGCCAAATGATATCTTTAGTCTCCCTAGGTCCCTGCCTTTCCGCAGCCCTGTCGTCAGTAAGACAGAGAGACAATGGGTGAGAGACGTTTGAACTCATGACTTGAAGACAGAAATCTCTACTTTATGCTGTATGGCTGGGGTAATCAACTCTTACCCTATGAGGTCCGGATTGCACACACCTGGTGACTCACGTTTAAATCAGTCCCTGATGACAACATTCAGTGGAACTGGCTTCAAGGTTCAGAGTTGAGTTTGAGGGCTGTATGGAGTAGGATGAATGTTTTCTCTCGACCAGATATGGGCAACTCAAGTCCTCGGGGGCCTGGTTGGTGCCCCCCCATCCCTAGCAAACACAGCTGATTAAACGATTGGATTCTAAATGGAAGATCATAATTAGTTGATTATTGGAGTCTGGTGTGTTAGCTGGGGCAAAACTGTGACACCAATCCAGCCCCTGAGGACTGGAGTTGCCCGTCCTTGCTCTAGAGACTGATCTAAGGTCAGCTTTGCATACCTCCTTCATAAATTGAGGATTTGAGGAGGGTATATTGATCCTAGATCAGAAGCATTATGTGTCCTGGCACCCCAGCCTAGCACTGTCACCCCCTCTCAGCCCAAGACAATTGCCTTCAATTGAAATGTTTGATTCCTGCAGACCTGGATGCTGGATCTAGAGAACTTTGTGCCCCACCTAGTAGTGATATTTAGTAGTGGGAAACCCTGGTTTTTCACCCCTCCCAAAGACAATTTCACCAAAGCCTTTCATCTTGAAGGGTCATTCTCTTAGTCCATTAACCTGGAATGATGCAGATGTACCTGAAGCTGTAGAGGTACCCCAAACAGCCAGGAGCTAATGCTACGACCCGCGGTGCAGAGAAGACTTGTTATGTCATAGATGAGCTCTGGGAAATAGGTAGCTAAAGTGTAGCCAGTAACAGACATGGTGCTGCAGTAAGGAAACTGCTGACAAACTAATGGGGAGTTGTATATTTTGTATTTTGATATTTGTCATTCAAGGCATTACCACTTAATCATGGAATTGGACCAACTTCTCAAGGAGTGTAGCTGTACTTTTTATACTGTGTACATATTTTCTCTGTATTTAAACTATGCTGCGATTGTTTTTATTTTTGTACAGTTTGTGTTTGTTAGTTTTTATGTGTGTTATGACCAAATTGAGCCTGTCAAACTTAGTGGTGATAGCTAAACTTCATCTCAGAGAAAAGATTGGTAATATTTACTTTTGTTTAGCCTGAATCGTGTCCATTCTGTAGCCTGGAAATCACACTCGGTGCATTTGAACATGGTGGGATTGAATGAATTCCAGAAACCACTAATTTAGGAGAGTATTTTTAGTTAATAAAAAGGGGTACTAACTCATTTAAAACACCTTTCAATAGGGATGTCACTGTTGCAGATACTGGGATCCAAATACCTTAGGGAGAGTAACAACGATAAACTGTTGAAATGATGAATGGGAAAACCACGAGTTTAGTGGTAAATTGGGTATTGGATGCCATTTGCAAGTGTGTACATATGTTTACACTCAGAATGATCTCTCAAAATCCATCATTTAATATTCCAATTCTTACATGTGCACTTCTGTATTGTTACACTTCAGGTATGGGCCTTCGTAGGGCTCTGGGTATGGTGCCTAAGATTACAAATCTTTGACTGAATAAAATATTTTTTGGGAAAGATGAATTTCATTTATTTCATTGGAAATAGTTTTCAGCTAGTAGAGGTACAACCTACAACTTGATGAGGTCTTCATGACTGTTAGTAAACACATGTATCATTAAGTCATAGCCTACTGGTTCAGTGGCCTTTACGGAGTTGCTTGACTAATAATGGCCATGCCAAGTTGGGAACCAACAGGACCCTGAACAGCTTCCACCCCCAAGCTATAAGACTGCTAAATAGTTAACCAATAGCCAGGAATATCTGCATTTCCCCTTTCTGCACTAACTCTTGACTCATGACATACACTGCTGTTGCTGTTTTAACTATCCTGTTGCCTAGTCACTTTATCCCTACCTATATGTACATATCTACCTCAATTACCTTGTACCCCTTCACATTGACTATGTACTTGTTTCTTGTGTTATTTTTCTATTCATTTTTCAAAAATGTTTCTCTGCATTGTTAGAAAGGGCCCATAAGCATGTGACAAATAAAATGTGATTTGATTATGATTTAATTTGCCAGTGGTGTTAAGTAAAAATACCCTGAAGAACTACTTAAGTAGTTTTCTTGGGTATCTGTACTTTACTACTTATATTTTTGAGAACTTTTACTTCACTACATTCCTAAAGAAAATAAAGTACTTTTTTTTACTCCCATGTATTTTCACTGACACCCAAAAGTACTCCTTACATTTCAAATGCTCAGGCAGGACAGCAATATAATCCATTTCATGCACCTATCAATATAATGCGTTGTAAACCCTACTGCCTCTGATCTTGCGGACTCACTAAGCACAAATATGGTGTTTGGAAATGTTGTCTGAGTGAGGTGAGTGTGGCCCTGGCTATCCAGAAATAAATAAAAAAAAACAAGACAATTGTGCCATCTAGTTTGCATAATATAAGGGATTTGTATAGCATTTACTTGTACTTTAAAAAAAACTTTTACTCAAGTATGACAATTGAGTCATTTTCCCACCAGTATACACCACTGTACATTTCAAACCAGATACTTTTACTCAAATAGTATTTTACTGAGTGACTTTCACTTTTACTTGAGTCATTTTCTGTTAAGGTATCTTTACTTTAATTCATGTTTGACAATTGAGTACTTTTTCCACCACTGGACCTTGCCTCTTTCTGCATTCCGTTAGTTATTTAACCATATAAATATAACGAATAATCGTTTTAATAATCATAGAAATAGAATCCCGAGAAAGGGCTTATTTAGACTGGTAAACTCATGGGTACATATGGCTGGTATTGTGATGCAAAATGTCCATGGCAATTTGGAATGTTCTATCAACTGCTGCTGGGTTGCCATGGTAATGTAGAATGCTCATTGAAATGATGCTAAGTGATGTGGTTTACAATCAAGTTGTCATCTGAACCTAGGGTTATAAAAGCACCTTGACCAGTATTACCGAAATATCCGCAACTACAGATATCACACAGATCCTGATACTGCACGGAATACTGAAAACTAAGGTAAATACTGACCAGGATGCAGCGCAAAAATGACAATCGCAGGACCTCAGGTCACGAGCTGCGGCCAAAGGTGGGTGAACCCTCCCTGGACCCGTCAAGACTTTCCCAGGTCCCGGCAGACTGGACCCGCGAGACTACCGGAGACGTGTGGGAGGATGAGGGTGGGCAGCTCATTATTACACCTGTCGGACGCTCACGACCTCCTGGCAGATGGCTGAAATCAAAGCCCGGCTGGGATGATTGCGCCCCGAATGACTCCATTCACACGGTGTCGCAGTTGACTAATGGGCACGATGATAACAAGGACTCTTGCCACCCTCAGGGAGACACTGTAGATGGGGCAGAAATGTTCACATCACATGAGCCGGATGTGGGCGACAAGAGCGTCCTGACAGCCAAATTCACATACACCAAGAACCTGTACGCTACGGAAGCCGCGGCCGCTGAGCTGGCCCAAGAGATAGCCGAGGAGAGGAACGAAGCTCTGCGTAAAGAAAACGTTGGCCTGAAGAACCGGATGAGAAGCCTGACGAGCTCCGTGGAAGACATGGATACCCTGGAGGACATGGTCCTGGAGATGCGCAAATCCCTGGAGGAGAGCAACAGCACTACTGCACGGCTGGAGACTCGACGTCTGCAGCTCCAACAGCAGAATGACGCCTTCAGGGATACGATTGAAAGTCTGAATGGTGACCTGTCCACCCTTATGCACGAGAGAGCAGAGGATCGGGTAAAGTTGCGGGACCTGAACCGCTGCATCGGCCTGATGCAGTTCCAGGTCGATGAGGGCCGAATCACTTTTCTTCACAGGGAGGAGTTGATCCAGATGAAAACTTCCCTTATCGAGGAGATGCAAAGCTCCTTGGCCGAAAGCACATCCCGCGTCCTGGAGTTTCAGGAAAGGGTGCAGGATTTGGAGGAGCAAATCGCAGAAGCCAGGAACGCTGGTAAAGAACATGAGATGACAGATAACAGTTCCATTGCGCGCGGGAAAATGGCCCATTCCTTCGCTGAGGAACTTGCTCAATGTAACACGAACTCTGTTGATGAAGAGATAAGTGAGGAGAAAGTGGAGGTTTCAACCACTCCGACCCAGAGCTGGGTGATGAGAAGGCTGCCCGGGGGGCTACAGAAGATGGTCTACCAGGCAAGGATGTTCGCCCTGGGCGGCATGGTTTCATTATGCGTAATGGCCGCCATTGTGCCCACATGCCAAATTGGACATGGGGTTCCATGTGGAGACCTGCTTGAAGACGCAGAAAATGTATTTTTCAAGTCTTATGCGACTATTAATCACACTGCTCTCCCTCCCGTCTGAATGATATTATATTTCAACATGTTCCATAAAGATATATATATATATATATATATATATATATATATATATTTGACCATAAACAAAAACGTATTTAGCCTATTCATGGGTAGAATGTTTAAACCTACAGAGCAACACATACATACACACATACACAATCAGTCTTGGTAAGCTTGTAAAAAATACTTTATTATAAATATTCAAATAAATAACATATTGTTAAATAAATACATATATTTCATACATCAAATAAATAATGTTGCATTCATCAAATAAATAAACCCCAGTCCCTAAATAAAGGAATAAATAAATAAATAGTTTGACCAACATGATGTTCATTGATTAGCTTTGAACTAAACCTACTGTCATTCAGCACTAACTGAGCCAAAAAGAGTTTAGCTAGCTTATGTCTTACTCATCTTTGCATACACAGTGTGGTGCAGTATTCAACAGTTATGATGACAAAGTAGTTGATGTAGTTGATGATGATGATGTCTGATGATGAAGATAACAATCAGTGTTGCTGATAATTAACTTGGTACAGTTGTAGGTGATGATGATGATGATGATTGTCAATATTTGTTATAGTTGATGATGCAGTTATGATGACAAAGTAGTTGATGATGATGATGAAGATAACAATCCGTGTTTCTGATGATGAACTTGTTACAGTTGTAGGTGATGACGATGAAGATGATTGTCAATACTTGTTATAGTTGATGATGATGAGGAATCGGATGGTGTTGAAGATGAGGGTTTACTTCCTGTGGTCCCCAGCAGAGATGTATCCCATGGCTCTGCTGATGGTGATGACCCGGAGGTGGAAGCCCTTCAGTACCTTACACAGATGGACCCTCTGGTCCACAGGGTCACCACTAGTCAGCTTAGGGTCTGCAACCTGCAGGGCAAAAGGAAACAAAACTTAACTTTATAAAAATGCAAACTTTAAGTCCATAGTTGTGAATGTCTATTAGCAGTGACATTTGTACTGTCTCAAACACAGAGGAACACATTTTTGTGTACAGTTTTGCAATTGTCTACATGAGGTTGTTGTCATTAGAAAACTGTATCAAAAGAAAAATAAACATGCAGGGAAGGAAGGAATGTTTTCTGTACAAAAGATAAAATAGAAAAATCGAATTACCTGTGAGGAAGACACCCATTGTGTGGATGGACAAATATTGAGTAGGTTCTGGGTGTCCTGGGCAGTGGAGCTGAGGTCGGCCTGTTTGTAAGCCTGTAGTGAGGCAGTATAATGTTCTAGGTCTATTCGGATGTTCCTCAGACACTCACTCTGTCAGAAGAAACCATAAAAATGGACAGAGATCAGCCAATCAGACATATAGGAAACAGTTGAAATGGGTGAGGTAAGAATGGGTGAATTATGTGAAATGCAGTCACTATTAAATCCATAGACTGTCTAAAGATATATTTATTTTTATATCTGTGGATTTAAATAGCATTCCCTAAACAATTATGCAATATTGTAAGAACACAATAGTTACCTCACTGAATGTGGTGTTCCGTTGACCAGAGCATCTTGTGTTCTGAGGAAATACAACAAAATGATGCATCAATAGACTGATTTATATCACTATTCTGTAAATCCGAGTTATTAATGTAAATTACTACATAAAATGCAGAGAAATTATATATATTTTAAATTAATAGTGGTAATATGAATGTAGAAAATGACTGTTGTGTGACTTACCATGTCCGTGTTGGGTTCGCAGGCTAGGACTGTCTGGGTCTTACTGTTCACCTCCACGCGCTGCTCCGAGCAGTTTAAACCCCCAAACAGGTTTTCCTATGAAGGGAAAATTATTCAATTAGTAAGTGGATACATGAATCACAAACTGCAAGCCTATCAAAGATACAGACAGACTGACTTACTGAATGAGGGATACATTAGATTTGAATTAAACGTTCAAATGAATTCGTTATAACTGTCACTTACGTTGTCCAGGAGCTTTTTAACATTCTTGACGAGCTCTCTGGAGAGGTCAGCGCACTGCGAGCATTTCTCAGAGTCTAAACTCCGCGGCATGCGCATTGGGGTTCCCATTGAGACTTGGCAGGACAAGGCGAGCAGCAGCACACAGCTGGCAAGGTCTGTGTGGAGGGAGGACACAATGTCAGTCAGCACCAACCAATGTATCACCCCAATAATCCTCTAAACAAACCAATGATAAAAACACCCCTGAAATAGTAATTATTTAACTCCAATTTCAAATCAATAAATTAAAATGGAAGACTATGTAAAGTTTGAGGCATATCATTTCACAGGGTTAGTTGGTCAAAAACCCACAATAAAATGAGGTACAAATAAAATTAATACTCACATAAATAAAAGTTTGGCATCATGATTCCGAGATCTTTGACTCAGGTGTGGCGTAAACTGATAGGTGTGTTGTCATCGTTGCCTCATCTGATCATTATATAGCAATGCAGCGCTCCTAGAGGGAATTCCCTGGCCATGTTGAAACACGAAGCTACATACAAGCACTGGATCAAGCGCCACCGAAATGAAAGTGACGCGTCAGTCGTGTGTAATTTCCTGAGTTGTTTTTACAACTCAGGCCAATGAGTCATGCCCTCGTTTCGATTTGCATGAGTTGGCTCACTAGGAAATCAATGTCTAGAAATGAAAAAATGATACAATACATATCTCTTTTTAAAATTTTTTACATTATAGTTAAAGTAATGCAATAAACCATATAACTGACAGTCACATTCTCCCACTGGTTGTGGGTAGCATCTCACTGCGTAGCCCAATTCTATCCAGACACCTGCAGCACCGATTGCCAGAAAACTACGTGAGACATGTGTGCATTCCGATGTCAATATTTCACTTTTGCTGCTTATTTTCTCTAGCCTTTGTAATTATCCAAAATAGACAGATGACACAAAGAATAATGTTAGAAAGCTTTTTCTAAATGTTTTTGCTATAGGCCTAGAGATGTTGTGGGTGGGTAGTAAGTAGCCTCTAGCCTGTTTTGGCTTTAGCCTCTTCTTTAGAAGGCTGGTTGTCTTAAACTACATTCACAGTTGTTGTTTCTGCAAAGCTTTACATGCTTTTAATTGTGCATCATGAACATACATTTCGTAAGAATGAAAAACAACGTACATTTGAAAAATGTTTAATTTCTCAATGTTTGATTGACCCACGGGGGTCAGAATAAAGTGGACCTTCCACCAATTCAGTGCCTTTTGAAAAGTAACTTGTACTTTTTTTTTTAAAGTAAGATTTCTACTAATTTGTATATTCTGTCAAAAAGAGCACTTGTTCAATTTCATAAAAAACATGTTTTTCCATCTCAAGAGATATAAAAGGTGCCAAAGTGATGGTTGACCATAAAAGGGTTGAGGATTTCATCTGAAATCAGGCATAAATCCCCCTGTGACAGTGGCATTGGGGCGGACAAGTACGTAAATGTATGCACTCAGTACTGTTAAGTCACTCTGGATAGTCTGCTAAATGTGATTGCCCATGACCCCTGCACACCCACACAATTTGAACCCTGGCATTTTGAATGTCTACCATTGGCCTGTTTAGTTAAGAAATACTTCTCTTCTTGTAAAGACTGACTCTCACTGGGCCTGTAGAAAGAGAGTGGCCATGGTGTGACAATCTGCAGGGGAGAGTTTCACAGAAGTGGATGATACTTGTGGTTGTGACCATTGATATATCAGTCCTTTCAAAACCACAATCACAATAACGTACAGAGCAAGCTTAGGCCTAAGGTTTAACATTATACTCTTTAAAATAAGGTGACTGTTTATGGAAAAATATTACAATATTAAAACGTATGCATCCTTCATACTCCATACTGTTGTTGCCTCTGAATAAACGATTCAGTGGAGTGATTAGCTTTTCTCTTCCCAGGTGGCAGTGATGTTCGTATGGTTATTCATGTATCAATTATTTCCAAAATCCTGCAATGCGCTTGTCAGTACTAGTATTACATAATTATAAAATAGTTATAAATGTACTGTTAATGTACTGTGTTTTGCCATATGGACATACAGTAGTTCCCCACTTATAATATTTACAACAAGATGTCCATCTCTGTCCACTTTTCTTAACAGACTGCACACCAAACCACAACATATGAAACAAAGTTTATTTTTTATTTTACATATCTGTACATAAACATTTCTTGGCTCAAATAAAAATTCTGAATACAATAGGATGAAAATGATATTAACACATTTATTAATTTCATTTAAAGTGTCAGAAAATCAACATTCACAAAATGTTGAAGACCGATCAGAGTGAGCGTATTACCAAAAGCTATAACTCCACTACAAGGCAGGCATGTTACCTTTACACTCTTTTAGCACCTTCAAATAAACATTTCTCAGTTGAAAACTACCATTTGTGCAGAATAAAAAGAGGTCAACTTTGAAATACTTAAAAATTACTTCCCAACTTAAAATGGTTTGAAATTAGTCTTCATAGTTTTATACAATGTTTTTTTCTTACATTTTTTTTGACTGACTTTCTACTAATTTCTCACTATTATTATATTTTTTTCTCCACCATTTTGTATTGACAGTTATAATTTAGTGGCGAATGTAAAAAGTTAAAAATAAACAATAGCGAAGCAAGGCCAATCACTGCACAGGAAGCCGGGGACAGTATCCATGACAACACATAATCAGTTTCCTCTTCTCCCAGGAAGCAGGAAATGCTCTGTCTTTAGCGCTGGGACAACCACAGAAGCAAATGAAAGGGTGGCCTTCCTCTGGCTGCTGCCACCATGGGAGAGGGTGAGAGGGGCAGGCAGAGGGGGTGCAGCGAGAGACATGGGGCAGGGCACGGGGACCAAAGTGGGGCAGGGGTGGAGTAAAGGGATGGGAAGGGGGCGAGGTTGGGTGGGGTGTCTCATTTGGATGGTGTCTTCTCAGCCATGTGTTTCTGCTGGCTCTCAGCATGCCTGAGTAAAAACAAAATGATGATTAGACAAACTGTTCTTTATCACCTGCTGTTGTATGAAAATCATGCAAATATCACACTGCTAAACGTCTGTCCCAAAGACAGAGTTCCCCCAATCATTCCTGGCCTGTTTGCGGTCATAGCCCAGGAGGCTGTGTGTGTGTGTGTGTGTGTGTGTGTGTGTGTGTGTGTGTGTGTGTGTGTGTGTGTGTGTGTGTGTGTGTGTGTGTGTGTGTTAGAGAGCATCCCCACCTGGTCAGGTCCTCAATGTCCACCAGCATGGCATCCTGCTCCATGTGCAGTTCATCCCTGATCAGCAGCAGCTGCACCAGCTCCTCATTCAGACCTGGAGAAGACAAACATCAGAACAACGGTAGAAAACCAACACCATTAGAACACTAACATACGGGTGCTGGATTCAATTCATATTGCCGAAGTATCGCGGAAGATCTGCATTAAAATGTAAAGGTAATTTATGATTGAGCCGATATATACAGTGGTTACCGTGAATGCAGTTTCCACAAACGCTGGAACATTGCCTTTACATATCATTTCAAACAAGCTATAACACGGATCCTCCGGCGATACTTCTGCGATACGGGTTGAATCCAGCCCCAAGTCATATGAGATGCAGATTTCAAATGGAGCATATTTTTAAACCATGCCAGTAAAAGACAAGATTCTATAACAACATTTTTGTGGGGGATTTTTTTTTGCCTTCTGTGTAAGGTGAGGTATTGTTCATCTTTCACTAGTATCGTCACACATGCATCCAACTTACATGGCCTGAAATGACTTTCAATATGAAAGATACCCTAACTAACACTGTGTGCGTGTGCGCATGTGTGTGTATCCTCGTGGGGACCTGAAATCTCCAAAAGTCCCCACAAGGATAGTAAAACAAGGAAAATTCTCCCTCTTGGGGACATTTCCCACGTCCCCACGAGGACAAAGGATATTTTAAGCTTAGCGGTTAATGGTTAGGGTTAGGTTTAGGGGTTAAGGTTAGGGTTAAAGTTCAGTTTTTGTGGTTAAGGTTAGGTTTAGGGGTTAAGATCAGGGTTAAAGTTAGGGTTAGGTTTAGGGGTTAAGATCAGGGTTAAAGTTAGGGTTAGGTTTAGGGGTTAAGGTTAGGGTTAAAGTTAAGGTTAGGTTTAGGGGTTAAAGTTAGGGTTAGGTTTAGGGGTTAAGATCAGGGTTAAAGTTAGGGTTAGGTTTAGGGGTTAAGGTTAGGTTTAGGGGTCAGGGAAAAAAGTATTTTGAATGGAAATCAATTTTAGGTCCCCACGAGGATAAAAAAAATGTGTGTGTGTGTGTGGTTCTCACTCTCTATCTGGGAGTGCAGGTCGTTGACTATAACCTGTAGTTGTCCCAGGGTCATGTCCCTCAGGTCTGTAGTCTTCAGGCTCCTCTTCATCAGACACTCATTGATGTGGGGCATGTGGGGCAGCTAGAGAGAAACACACACATCACCAATTAGAAATACACACACACACACACACACACACACACACACACACACACACACACACACACACACACACACGCACACGCACACACATTTACAGAAACCTACAGCACATTGGAAATGTACAAGTACACAAATATGTACACTCACATATGGATTCCTGGGCACTAGAGAACCCTAAGGCACTACAGTGTGTTGGCGTGAGTGTGTGTAGGCCTATGTGTGTTTGCGTGTGCAAGATGGTGCAGATTCTTGAGGAAAGGCGTCATTTCAATTTAATCTGCATCTCATAAATAAATCCAGCCACAGAAAGCAGCCCAATGCTACAGAGCTGCCAAGACTGTAATATGATGCAAAGCCCAATCTCTCCAGCAGTGGTCCCTGACCTGATCCTGGTCATAGATAGCTACAGGAAACAACTCTGTCTCCTTCCTCCTGGCCATAGCCACGGGAAGTAGGGGTGCTGAGGGTGCTGCATTACCCACTGAATAATCAGAATATTTTTTGTTGTTGTTGTGAAAAAGTAGTGCACTGAGCCTTTACTAGTCCTATATTAGCGGACAGATTTTGCTGCCTGTACTGCGGGCAAAGCATTTTTTTCAGCATCATCTCCCCAGTCAGTCAAAATATTGCAGCACACACACCTCCAAACTACTTCCCGCGGCTATGCTCCTGGCAGTAAGCAACACACTCTACGCTCTCTCTTTGTCTTCCTGAATTATTTGACTATTTGTTCTTGTCAAATCAACACACAGCCTTTTACTGTGGTGATGTCATTTGTGTTTCCTTCAAGATTTTCAGCTCTGCTTCCTCTCATCCACCTCTCCCCTGTCCCTCGACCCCTTGTTCAAGTTATTTCTATCTGTGTGCATCTCCTTCAAATACATCCTTTCTCTCTCGGTCTGACATTCTTCACTTCATGGAAGTGTCTCAGGGTGAGAAAACGTGGTCCTTTTAAAAATATATATATTGTTTTTGGGGGTAGATAAAATTTAATATTGCAGATAGATTGTAGCTTCCACCAATGTAATTGTCTGCATAATTTCCAATCCCTCATATTTTAAATATATTTATCTTTATTATTTTCCCTTAACCCTACCACCCCTCCCCTTACCTGAAACACACAGCCAGGGCAACTAAGGAGTGGCTCCGTAAGAAGCATCTCAAGGTCCTGGAGTGGCCTAGCCAGTCTCCAGACCTGAACCCAAAGAGAAAATCTTTGGAGGGAGCTGAAAGTCCGTATTGCCCAGTGACAGCCCCGAAACCTGAAGGATTTGGAGAAGGTCTGTATGGAGGAGTGGGCCAAAACACCCTGCTGCAGTGTGTGCAAACCTGGTCAAGAACTACAGGAAACGTATGATCTCTGTAATTGCAAACAAAGGTTTCTGTACCAAATATTAAGTTCTGCTTTTCTAATGTATCAAATACTTATGTCATGCAATAAAATGCAAATTAATTACTTAAAAATCATACAATGTGATTTTCTGGATTTTTGTTTTAGATTCCGCCTCTCACAGTTGAAGTGTACCTATGATAAAAAATTACAGACCTCTACATGCTTTGTACGTAGGAAAACCTGCAAAATCGGCAGTGTATCAAATACTTCTCCCTACTGTATCTTTTAACACCATCCAGTTTTGATTTCTATTTGCTATATATTTTTCAACTCTGCTGTGATGTTTCACAAAAGTTCTGAACCTTTCTATTCTCATAGTTTCTACAGATTGTAAAGTAAAGATAAATGTTTTTACTAAAAGTATTATTATATTATTGATCGATTGACTATGACTTTTCAAATCACCCAGCAGTGCTATTTGCAGAGTTAGCTCCAGGTAAATGTTGCAATTCTTCAGCCATTCCTGAACCTGTGACCAGAAACAAGCTATATATGGACAGTACCAAAACAAGTGATCTAATGATTCTGTCTCTTCACAGCAAAATATGCAGAGCTGGGATAAATATATATATATATATATATATATATATATATATATACCATGTTCTATATATATATACTGTATATACAGTTGAAGTCGGAAGTTTAAATACACCTTATCCAAATACATTTAAACTCACAATTCCTGACATTTAATCTTAGTAAAAATTCCCTGTCTTAGGTCAGTTAGGATCACCACTTTATTTTAAGAATGTGAAATGTCAGAATAATAGTAAGATAATTATTTATTTCAGCTTTTATTTCTTTCATCACATTCCCAGTGGGTCAGAAGTTTACATATGCTCAATTAGTGTTCGGTAGCATTGCCTTTACATTTTTTTACTTGGGTCAAACATTTCAGGAAGCCTTCCACAAGCTTCCCACAATAAGTTGGGTGAATTTTGGCCCATTCCTCCTGACAGAGCTGGTGTAACTGAGTCAGGTTTGTAGGCCTCCTTGCTCGCACACACTTTTTCAGTTCTCCCCACAAATTTTCTATGGGATTGAGGTCAGGGCTTTGTGATGGCCACTCCAATACCTTGACTTTGTTGTCCTTAAGCCATTTTGCCACAACTTTGGAAGTATGCTTGGGGTCATTGTCCATTTGGAAGACCCATTTGCGACCAAGCTTTAACTTCCTGACTGATGTCGTGAGATGTTGCTTCAATATATCCACATAATTGTCCTTCTGGGATTGATTTGCACTTTTCGCACCAAAGTACGTTCATCTCTAGGAGACAGAACGCATCTCCTTCCTGAGTGCTATCATGGCTGCGTGGTCCCAAGGTGTTTATACTTGTGTACTATTGTTTCTACAGATGAACATGGTACCTTCAGGCACTTGGAAATTGCTCCCAAGGATGAACCAGACTTGTGGAGGTCTACAATTTTTTTTCTGAGGTCTTGACTGATTTCATTTGATTTTCCCATAATGTCAAGCAAAGAGGCACTGAGTTTGAAGGTTGGCCTTGAAATACACCCACAGGTACACCTTCAATTGGCTCAAATGATGTCAATTAGCCTATCAGAAGCTTCTAAAGCCATGACAATATTTTCTGGAATGTTCCAAGCTGTTTAAAGGCACAGTCAACTTAGTGTATGTAAACTTCTGGCCCACTGGAATTGTGATACAGTGAAATATAAGTGAAATCTGTCTGTAAACAATTGTTGGAAAAATGTGTTGTGTCGCACAAAGTAGATGTCCTAACAGACTTACCAAAACTATAGTTTGTTTTAATGACTCAAACCTAAGTGTATGTAAACTTCCGACTTCCACTGTATATATATATATAACATATAAATAACATTCCATATATATAACATTCTATTGGTTGCAATAAGTTTGTATAATAATTTAAATAAAACAATTATAAGTTTTGAATCCGACATCATTTTGTTCAGTTCATAAACCATGTGCCAGGGAATCGGTATATCGAAAATCTCTTCCCATCTATTTTGCAATTTATATGGCACAGTTGTCAATTTTTTGGTCCTGAAATTGAATTGGTATACTTTTTTTTATCAGAATTTTTCCTTTTTCCAACTTCCACTTGCCTCTTCCATTTTTGCGGTAATGCTGCAATTAGTTGGTTGTAATTTTGAGTAGAGCAGACATTTCCATATGTCTGTGTTAGCTGCATGTGTGACATAACTCCACCAGTCCTATTTATGATATCATTTACAAAGATTATACTTCAAACATTTTGTATCATCAAATAATGTTTTTTAATCAATTCGTATATTTCAGTTTAACTATAATATTTGTTCTGTCTTTTCTGGTGGATTAAACTGAAATTGCAACCAACTTTCTATGGCTTGTTTAAAAATGGTGATATTTTGTAGTGATATTATATAAATTGTGATATTATTTCATTTTCAAATGACTGAAAGTGAGAGGTTGTAATCTGAATAAAGGGAAAACGGACATTCTTCAACATGGGATGAGACATCCTTACTAATCTGAAAGAGAACCAGTTCAGAACTAAGTATAACTTTTGTGTGACTGAAGCTTTTAGTGAGAGGTCTAATGCTTTAATATTTAATAATTTCTTCCCTCCAAATTCATACTCATTATAAATATGTGCTCCTTTCATTACACTTTCTCTGTATGACTTGTGAGTGTGCGTGATCGCTCAGCTGGTTCTTCCTGTCACAGTTTCTCTCTCCTCTTTCACTTTCACATTGGAACCCATGCAACTGCACTAGTGGCCATGTTTCCCCTCTGTCATAGGCCACCGTTTCAGTTCGGAGAGGGAGCATGTAAGTCAGTGACACACAGAGAGAGAGACAGGGGTGTGAGAAAAGAGAGCCAGAGAGATAGAGAGTGAGAGATGCCGAGATGTGGGGAGAGCCGGCCACCGCGAGTGGTAGTGTTTTGGTCATGATATGGGCTTGGCCTCATTGTGTTTGTCCGAGGTGGAGTTTCCTCCCTCAGTTATATTACTGGATTGGTTTCTCAATGAGTCTTGGCTACTGAGGTTAGTGGCAATATGAATAAGGATACCGCCAACAACAATACCAAAGTATTTCATCATATCAGTATTCTCTTAGACTAGGCATGATATGAATGGGGAAAAATTCTTGGTGGGAGTGTTGTGTGAATTGTTGTGTAAATTCTTTGTAAGGCCACATGGCTTTAGTGGATTAAAGTGTGGTAAATGGTATAAAACCACATCCCCTCACACACATTCCCCTCATTTCTCCTGTCATTAGTGGCTTACGCAAGAGCCCCTGGCACCCAAACACCTGGCCGCTGGCTTAACACACTGGTCTGGTGCCAGCCTGCACTCTGACTATATATGTTTGGTAGGGCTGAAATCAACTGGAAAAGGTTCACATTCTTGTATATTTCTATAAATAATGTATTGAGAACTTGTACCCAGGAAATGCACATCCCTATAATAATGAGCAGGTGTGAGTCTGCCCACTTTATGCTAAAGAGGTATAGTGTACCGTAAAATGACTTAAATGTAAATGTAAGTAGCTCTGAAGCTAATGCTATCTGAGCATGGTGCTGCCCCTGTGTTCAGTACAGCAGTGTGTTAGTTTAGCGACAGGGCCTCAGATCTGCCCCTGTGTTCAGTACAGCAGTGTGTTAGTTTATCGACAGGGCCTCAGATCTGCCCCTGTGTTCAGTACAGCAGTCTGCTAGTTTAGCGACAGGGCCTCAGATCTGCCCCTGTGTTCAGTATAGCAGTGTGTTAGCTTAGCGACAGGGCCTCAGATCTGCCCCTGTGTTCAGTACAGCAGTGTGTTAGCTTAGCGACAGGGCCTCAGATCTGCCCCTGTGTTCAGTACAGCAGTGTGTTAGTTTAGCGACAGGGCCTCAGATCTGCCCCTGTGTTCAGTACAGCAGTGTGTTAGCTTAGCGACAGGGCCTCAGATCTGCCCCTGTGTTCAGTACAGCAGTGTGTTAGCTTAGCGACAGGGCCTCAGATCTGCCCCTGTGTTCAGTACAGCAGTCTGTTAGTTTAGCGACAGGGCCTCAGATCTGCCCCTGTGTTCAGTACAGCAGTGTGTTAGCTTAGCGACAGGGCCTCAGATCTGTCCCTGTGTTCAGTACACCAGTCTGTTAGTTTAGCGACAGGGCCTCAGATGTGAAACTCATCTCTTCTGACTGCTGGGCACGACTGCATCCCCAAACACGTCACCCAGTGCATTCTGGGATATGAATAATAGATTGCTCGAACCCAACCACCCCCTCTTTACTGAATAAGTAACATCTTCTGCCCAGGTGGAGATATTGGTGTGTGTGTGTGTGTGTGTGAGGGGTGCCTTGCAAAAGTATTCATCCCCCTTGGTGTTTTTCCTATTTTGTTGCATTAAAACCTGTAATTTAAATATATTTTTATTTGGATTTCATGTAATGGACACACACAAAATAGACACAATTGGTGAAATGAAAAAAATAACTATAATAATAAATAAAAATTGAAAAGTGGTGCATGCATATGTATTCACCCCCCTTTGCTATGAAGCCCCTAAATAAGATCTGGTGCAACCAATTACCTTCAGAAGTCACATAATTAGTTAAATAAAGTCCACCTGTGTGCAATCTAAGTGTCACAGGATCTGTCACTTGATCTCAGTATATATACACTTATTCTGAAAGGCCCCAGAGTCTGCAATACCACCAAGCAAGGTGCACCACCAAGCAAGCGGCACCATGAAGACCAAGGAGCTCTCCAAACAGATCAGGGACAAAGTTGTGGAGAAGTACAGATCAGGGTTGGGTTATAAAAAAATATAAGAAACTTTGAACATCCCACGGAGCACCATTAAATCCATTATTCAAAAATGGAAAGAATATGGCACCACAATAAACCTGCCAAGAGAGGACCGCCCACCAAAACTCACAGACCAGGCAAGGAGGGCATTAGTCAGAGAGGCAACAAAGAGACCAAAAATAATCCTGAAGGAGCTGCAAAGTTCCACAGTGGAGATCGGAGCATCTGTCCATAGGACCACTTTAAACCGTACACTCCACAGAGCTGGGCTTTATGGAAGAGGGGCCAGAAAAAAGCCATTGCTTATAGAAAAAAATAAGCAAACACGTTTGGTGTTCGCCAAAAGGCATGTGGGAGACTCACTAAACATATGGAAGATAGTCTGGTCAGATGAGACTAAAATTGCCTTGAAGAATGGACAACAATCCCAGTGGCTAGATGTGCCAAGCTTATAGAGACATACCCCAAGAGACTTGTAGCTGTACTTGCTGCAAAAGGTGTCTCTACAAAGTATTGACTTTGGGGGGTGAATAGTTGTGCACACTCAAGTTTTCATTTTTTTGTCTTATTTCTTGTTTGTTTCACAATAAAAATATTTTCCATCTTCAAAGTGTTCGGCATGTTGTGTAAATCAAGTGATACAAACCCATCAAAATTCAATTTGAATTCCAGGTTGTAAGGCAACAGAATAGGAAAAATGCCAAGGGGAGTGAATACTTTCACAAGCCACTGTATCTGTGTGTGTGTGTGTGTGTGTGTGTGTGTGTGTGTGTGTGTGTGTGTGTGTGCTTGGGGGGCACTGATGCAGATGAGAATGTTAAAATAATCATGACTATGGCTGCTGCCAAGGGGGGGGGGGGGGGGTGTCTACTCTGTGACATCATCACAATGTTAAAGAAGACTAGTGTGGTTGGTTTGCTCTGAAAAGACCTGGGGTTAGAAACGCTGACTAGAGGCTGAGCTTACAGGCCCGTTGCCTATAGCGACGGTACTGACCAGGTCTGCCACAGGGGACTTCTTGCGGTTCTGTTTTTCCACCTCCACCTGCATCTTGGCCATGGGTTTGGCCATCGCCAGGGCTAGCTTAGCCTCGGCCTGCAACTTCTTCTGTCTGCTCAGAAAGTCCATGTCCTCCAGAGACTCACTGTCTTCCTCCGTAGTGTCCCGGTCAGAGTAGGACGAACTCTGCTTCGACTGGGGGACAGGGACGTGGGGAGAGTGGAAATAAGGAAGAGTTAGTGGTTTATTCCCATTGGCTCTTCGTTCTTCTAGTGTAGTCATTGATAGGTCATTAATTGAACACAGAGGTCAGACAGGGAAACAGCTCAGAGCTATAACAGATGGTTATAAATACTGGGATTATCCCCCCCTCCCCCCTCCTTCCCTCCCTCCCTCTATTAACGGTGTCCGTGTCTGTCAGACAGGCCGAGTGGCCACTCATCCATGTCTATCAGAGTGCGTGTTCATATTCAACCTTCATTTGCTGCCGGTGTATTGGTTAACAGGACAGAAAACGTGAGCATGGCCATTCACTCTCCCCCACACGCTAACCCTATCGCTCTGATTCATACAGAATCTGTCCCTTTCTCTCTTTCTCTCAGACAGTCTCACTGAGGGTAACCTATATGAGTCACACAGTAGATATCTCTCTCTCTCTAAGAATGAATATTTCTTCTTAATGTATGTGTGTTTGTGTGTGTGTGGTCGGTCTGTACCATGGGGGACAGCGGTGTGTCCAGACTGGTCTCTGTCTTGCTGTCGTCTGCATCGCTGTCCTTGTCACTGCCGCTATCGTTGACAAAACAGATCTGCAGGTTCATCCCACTCTGCAGCCTGGAAAGAGGAGGGAGAGAGAGGGAGAGGAAGAGGGGCAGGAAGAGGAGGAAAGAGGAGGGAGAGAGAGGAGGAAAGAGGAGGGAGAGGAAGAGGGGGAGGAAGAGAGAGGGGGAGAAAGATGAGGGAGAGAGAGGGAGAGGAAGAGGAGGAAGAGAGTGGGAGAGAGAGGAAGAGAGAGGGGGAAAGAGGAGGGAGAGAGAGGGGAGGAAGAGGAGGGAGAGAGAGGAGGAAAGAGGAGGGAGAGAGAGGGAGAGGAAGGGGGAGGAAAGAGGAGGGAGAGAGAGGGAGAGGAAGAGGAGGGAGAGAGAGGGAGAGGGAGAGGGGGAGGAAGAGGAGGGAGAGGATGTGTCATTACTATGGGCTAATGGAGGGGGGAAAGTTCTATGGGTTAAGGAAAGTTCGCTCAGCAATAATTGCTTATAGGGTTTTATTGACCCAGATAACATGCATCTAGGCACCGCGGGTGAGAAAGAAACTCAATAACAGTCCCATCTAGTTTTCCACTCAGGCCAAACTCTCCTCTAACTCTTCACTGATGTCTCAGTGTGTCTGTGATAGAACTGTAATAGTGGCTAGCCTTGCATAGCATGAATAAGTATGTCTGTGTCTACTCCGTTCCTCCCTCTCTTGCTCTAACTTGGGTTCGATCCAATCAGCTAGACTCTGACGGCTCTCTAGACCTCAGAAGACCTGAGTCCTGTAAGATCTGGATCAAACCACTCTGGATCAATAATCGGCTTCTTTCAAGCAGTAATTACAAACACATGTAGAGAAAACCTGATCGATTAAACAGCCTGGATCCAATCAGTCCAGATTTAACCAGACCAGAGTAATCGATTGGTAGTTTCAGAGGAAGGAGCATCAAAATGATCCTTGGAATTAGTTAAGCAGTTCATGGACGTACCTAACTTATCCATCCGTGAGTGCACCCCATAAGAGTTGCTTTGGTGAGAATTCTGATATGCTTACATCATAGTTTCAGATGAATGAACTGTGCGAGTGTCTCTGTGTGTATGACTGCATGTGTGTGTATCATGGAAGGCTGCTAACAGTAAGGTTGATGGTGAGTGTAGGAGTGCATTTTGGGAAGTGAAATCCACAGTGCCGGGATGCAGAGAAAGAGAGAGGAAATGTCCCTTACTCTCAACAGTGAACAGTGGTTTCAGAGGGAGAGAGCAGGAGTCTGTTTGTGTTGGGGAGATGGCCCTACAGAGTTCCAGGAGACAGACATAGTTACAGGCATTAAGAAAAGGTCAAATCTGACTCTGTCAGAGTAATGTCCAGTAACCTGCAATTTCACTCTATTGACAGTGCCCACCCACATAAAGAGAGTGATGCCATTGCTTCTCAAGAACAGGGACTGGGACTGAGGGTGAAACTGATCTGTGTCTGTATGTGTGCGTGTGGGTAGGGCTGTGACTGTCATGGCTGTGACTGTCATGGCTGTGACTGTCAGGGCTGTGACTGTCATGGAATTTTGGATGACGTAATTGGCCAGCCAAATGACGGCGGTCATCGTTAAAACCGTTCAAATGGCCCCAGCACATTTTCTCCTCTACTCTGCTCTGTGTGTTGCCATAGAAATATAATGAATATTCAATGATGTAGTCAATGATGGCATAATGGCTGAACTGGCGGCAATTGTGAGTGTAACCATAGGAGCAAAACAGGAAATAAATCAAATATGTTCTAAAATATGTGCTGTGATTTGTTGATTCAACTCAACTGACATTACAAAAAAACCATTGAATTGTATGAGCCACATAAGTTAGCATCATTTGAATGAACATTCTACATTACTATGGAAAGTATTGCATCACAATAACAGGCAGCCATTGCGAGTGAACGCCTGAGTGTACCAGTCAAGGTGAGAGGTCCCAAGCCCGTTCTATTCATTCTATTTCTACGTGTGCTGTTGGTGCATTGTGGGGGGGCATTGCCTAGTCTACGGAAGATGAATTGACTTGTTTCAGCAAGAAACCTAACGTTGTTAAGAGTCCATGTTACGGCGCAAACCGCACGAATGCCCGGCCGTCCCGTCTTCAGGCAGCTGGTAGTTTTTAAATGGTTATACTGGTTATGTCATTTCATGACAGCCTTCATCATTAACTGTCGGTTACACGGTTATATGGTAATTGTGCGTCAAATCAAATCACATTTTATTGGTCACATGCATATGTTTAGCAGATGTAATTGAGAATGCATCGAAATGTTTGTGTACCTACCTCCAATAGTGCTGTAGCATCTAACAATTCACAACAATACACACACATCTAATTGTAAATATAAAAAATATATAAATATTAGGACGAGGAATGTCAGGGTGACATTGACTAAAATACAGTATATACTGTACATATGAAAAGAGTAAAACTGTGTAAACATTATTAAAGTGACTAGTGTTCCATTATTAAAGTGACCAGTGATTCCATGTCTATGTACATAGGGTAGTAGTGTGTGTGTGTGTGTGTGTGTGTGCTTCTGTGTTTATGTACATGCTTGTGTCTGTGTGTATTGTTGACGTTGTGGGATTGACGTACAGCTTATTATAGAGGTCACATGATGTCTCTTACCGTGAGGACAGACTGGGCTTGCCACTCTTGCTGCAGCTGGTATAGATACCCGGCCCATCGTCAAAGAAACTACCCAGGGCCAGCTTCTGCCGGATGGACTCCCTCTCATTCTTTTGGGCCTGGAGGGGAGAGGCAGAGGGTTAAGGAGGCTAATAATAGGACGGAAGACTTCCCCATGAGTTTAGCAGTAACCAAGTTGTGAGGAGGAAAACTGACAGGCTGTAAAACATGTTCAGCTCCAGACACCAATATTGTTATAATATTCACCACTAGGTGGTGCAGATGTATGCGAGAAAGAGAGTCCAACACAATTTCACCTGTCACTCTCTCGCTCTCCATCTTACACACGCAGACTCTCATGCAGTCAAACACACACCTCCCGAAACCACTGAGCATCCCTGTCTAATAGCACTATAAGCATGTCTGCCTCCTGGGCCTGTTTTCCAGTAGGAATTCCCACCTTTGACCCAGACAGCCTTGGCAGCACTTAACACATTCACACCCGGAGGAACACTCATATGTGCTAATGGGACCACAGGAGGCTGGTGAGGGAAGAACGGCTCATATGGCTGGAATGAAGTGAATAGTTTTGTGTCAAACACATGGAAACCATGTGTTCAAATCAAATCAAATTGTAACTGTGTACCTTACAGTGAAATGCTGAATACAACAGGTGTAGACCTTACAGTGAAATGCTGAATACAACAGGTGTAGACCTTACAGTGAAATGCTGAATACAACAGGTGTAGACCTTACAGTGAAATGCTGAATACAACAGGTGTAGACCTTACAGTGAAATGCTGAATACAACAGGTGTAGACCTTACAGTGAAATGCTGAATACAACAGGTGTAGACCTTACAGTGAAATGCTGAATCCAACAGGTGTAGACCTTACAGTGAAATGCTGAATACAACAGGTGTAGACCTTACAGTGAAATGCTGAATACAACAGGTGTAGACCTTACAGTGAAATGCTGAATCCAACAGGTGTAGACCTTACAGTGAAATGCTGAATCCAACAGGTGTAGACCTTACAGTGAAATGCTGAATACAACAGGTGTAGACCTTACAGTGAAATGCTGAATCCAACAGGTGTAGACCTTACAGTGAAATGCTGAATACAACAGGTGTAGACCTTACAGTGAAATGCTGAATACAACAGGTGTAGACCTTACAGTGAAATGCTGAATCCAACAGGTGTAGACCTTACAGTGAAATGCTGAATACAACAGGTGTAGACCTTACAGTGAAATGCTGAATACAACAGGTGTAGACCTTACAGTGAAATGCTGAATCCAACAGGTGTAGACCTTACAGTGAAATGCTGAATACAACAGGTGTAGACCTTACAGTGAAATGCTGAATACAACAGGTGTAGACCTTACAGTGAAATGCTTACTTACGAGCCCCGAACCAACAATGCAGTTTAAAAAAATACAGATAAGAATAAGAGATAAAAGTAACAAGTAATTAAAGAGCAGCAGTGAAATAACAATAGCGAGACTATATACAGGGGGTACTGATACAGAGTCAATGTGCGGGGGCACAGGTTAGTTGAGGTAGTATGTACATGTAGGTAGAGTTAATTAAAGTGATATACACATATATACAGTAGAGGGGCTATATACAGTAGAGAGGCTATATACAGTAGAGAGGCTATATACAGTAGCGAGGCGATATACAGTAGAGAGGTTATATACAGTAGAGAGACTATATACAGTAGAGAGGCTATATACAGTAGAGAGGTTATATACAGTATACAGTAGAGGGCGATATACAGTAGAGAGGCTATATACAGTAGAGAGGCTATATACAGTAGAGAGGCGATAGCAGTAGAGAGGCTATTAGTAGCAGTAGAGAGGCTATATACAGTATACAGAGAGGCTATATACAGTAGAGAGGCTATATACAGTAGAGAGGCTATATACAGTAGAGAGGTTATATACAGTACAGTAGAGAGGTTATATACAGTAGCGAGGCGATATACAGTAGAGAGGCTATATACAGTAGAGAGGCTATATACAGTAGAGAGGCGATAGCAGTAGAGAGGCTATTAGCAGTAGAGAGGCTATATACAGTAGAGAGGCTATATACAGTAGAGAGGCTATATACAGTAGCGAGGCTATATACAGTTGAGAGGCTATATACAGTAGAGAGGCTATATACAGTAGCGAGGCGACAGCAGTAGAGAGGCTATATACAGTAGAGAGGCTATAAGAGAGGCTATATACAGTAGCGAGGTTATATACAGTTGTAACAGTTCTCTTCTGGTGAAAGAGAGGCGGACCAAAATGCAGCGTGGTGGTTATTCATGTTTAATTTATAAAGACACTATACATGAAGAAACTAACAAAAACAATAAACGTGCGAAAACCTAACCAGCCCTATCTGGTGCAAACACAGAGACAGGAACAATCACCCACAAAACCCAACATAAAACAGGCTACCTAAATATGGTTCCCAATCAGAGACAATGACTAACACCTGCCTCTGATTGAGAACCATATCAGGCCAAACATAGAAATAGACAAACCAGACACACAACATAGAATGCCCACCCAGCTCACGTCCTGACCAACACTAAAACAAGGAAAACACATACGAACGATGGTCAGAACGTGACAACAATAGAGAGGCTATATACAGTAGAGAGGCTATATACAGTAGAGAGGCTATATACAGTAGAGAGGCTATATACAGTATCGAGGCGATAGCAGTAGAGAGGCTATATACAGTAGAGAGGCTATATACAGTAGTGAGGCGATAGCAGTAGAGAGGCTATATACAGTAGCGAGGCTATATACAGTAGCGAGGCGATAGCAGTAGCGAGGCTATATACAGTAGCGAGGCGATAGCAGTAGAGAGGCTATATATAGTAGCGAGGCGATAGCAGTAGAGAGGCTATATACAGTAGAGAGGCTATATACAGTAGCGAGGCGATAGCAGTAGCGAGGCGATAGCAGTAGCGAGGCTATATACAGTAGCGAGGCGATAGCAGTAGAGAGGCCATATACAGTAGCGAGGCTATATACAGTAGCGAGGCGATAGCAGAAGAGAGGCTATATACAGTAGCGAGGCGATAGCAGTAGCGAGGCTACATACAGTAGCGAGGCTATATACAGTAGAGGCTACATACAGTATCGAGGCAATAGCAGTAGAGAGGCTATATACAGTAGAGAGGCTATATACAGTAGAGAGGCTATATACAGTAGCGAGGCGATAGCAGTAGAGAGGCTATATACAGTAGCGAGGCTATATACAGTAGCGAGGCGATAGCACTAGCGAGGCTATATACAGTAGCGAGGCGATAGCAGTAGAGAGGCTATATATAGTAGCGAGGCGATAGCAGTAGAGAGGCTATATACAGTAGCGAGGCGATAGCAGTAGAGAGGCTATATATAGTAGCGAGGCGATAGCAGTAGCGAGGCTATTAGCAGTAGAGAGGCTATATACAGTAGCAAGGCGATAGCAGTAGAGAGGCTATATATAGTAGCGAGGCGATAGCAGTAGCGAGGCTATTAGCAGTAGAGAGGCTATATACAGTAGCGAGGCGATAGCAGTAGAGAGGCTATATACAGTAGAGAGGCTATATACAGTAGAGAGGTTATATACAGTAGCGAGGCGATATACAGTAGAGAGGCTATATACAGTAGAGAGGCTATATACAGTAGAGAGGCGATAGCAGTAGAGAGGCTATTAGCAGTAGAGAGGCTATATACAGTAGAGAGGCTATATACAGTAGAGAGGCTATATACAGTAGAGAGGCTATATACAGTAGAGAGGCTATATACAGTAGGGAGGCTATATACAGTAGAGAGGCTATATACAGTAGAGAGGTTATATACAGTAGAGAGGCTATATACAGTAGAGAGGTTATATACAGTAGAGAGGCTATATACAGTAGAGAGGTTATATACAGTAGAGAGGCTATATACAGTAGAGAGGTTATATACAGTAGAGAGGCTATATACAGTAGAGAGGCTATATACAGTAGAGGGGCTATATACAGTAGAGAGGCTATATACAGTAGAGAGGCTATATACAGTAGCGAGGCGATATACAGTAGAGAGGTTATATACAGTAGAGAGGCTATATACAGTAGAGAGGCTATATACAGTAGAGAGGTTATATACAGTAGCGAGGCGATATACAGTAGAGAGGCTATATACAGTAGAGAGGCTATATACAGTAGAGAGGCGATAGCAGTAGAGAGGCTATTAGCAGTAGAGAGGCTATATACAGTAGAGAGGCTATATACAGTAGAGAGGCTATATACAGTAGAGAGGCTATATATACAGTAGAGAGGTTATATACAGTAGCGAGGCGATATACAGTAGAGAGGCTATATACAGTAGAGAGGCTATATACAGTAGAGAGGCGATAGCAGTAGAGAGGCTATTAGCAGTAGAGAGGCTATATACAGTAGAGAGGCTATATACAGTAGAGAGGCTATATACAGTAGAGAGGCTATATACAGTAGAGAGGTTATATACAGTAGCGAGGCGATATACAGTAGAGAGGCTATATACAGTAGAGAGGCTATATACAGTAGAGAGGCGATAGCAGTAGAGAGGCTATTAGCAGTAGAGAGGCTATATACAGTAGCGAGGCTATATACAGTAGCGAGGCTATAACAGTAGAGAGGCTATATACAGTAGCGAGGCTATATAGCAGTAGCGAGGCGATAGCAGTAGCGAGGCTATAACAGTAGCGAGGCTATATACAGTAGCGAGGCTATATACAGTAGCGAGGCTATAACAGTAGAGAGGCTATATACAGTAGCGAGGCTATATACAGTAGCGAGGCTATAACAGTAGAGAGGCTATATACAGTAGCGAGGCTATATACAGTAGCGAGGCTATAACAGTAGAGAGGCTATATACAGTAGCGAGGCTATAACAGTAGAGAGGCTATATACAGTAGCGAGGCTATATACAGTAGCGAGGCTATATACAGTAGCGAGGCTATAACAGTAGCGAGGCGATAGCAGTAGCGAGGCTACAGACAGGCACCGGTTAGTCTGGCTGATTGAGGTAGTAAACATTACACTCACAGAACTTCCAAAAGATTACAAATATCAAGTACAAAGGGGAAAATAAATAAGCATAAATATGGGTTCTCTTTCTCCATCTCTCTTCCATTTCTCACCCTTTCTCTTTCTTGATCTCACAGGCCTTCCCCAACCCTTTATTTGTCCCTCCCTCCCTCCCTCCCTCCCTCCCTCCCTCCCTCCCTCCCTCGGCAACATTACCATAATCCTTCTCCACATCAGACAGCCCAGGAAAGACAGCTTCTGTTGGCACCCACAAGAGGGGGCTTGGCACAGCATGGCATTTGTGTGCTTGTATGTGTGTGTGTGTGTGACTGAGTGTGACGAGGGGTACTGGGGGAGGCAAGATGAGGACACTTAACAGCATCACTTTACCACTCCTCAGATACTAACAATCACAGTCTGTTTGACAGCAAATAAACACACATGCACACACAAATCCCTTCTAACTCCCTGTACAGGACAGTGTCGTGGTGTTGTAACACTGAGTGGCTGCTGTTCCATGTCTGACCAGCAGGTGTCAGTGCTGAGTGGAGGCGCTCCTGAGTTAGGGATAGGGATAGCCTACATTCCTACAATCATATTTATTTTTATTTTTTAAACAACATGAAAATGAGTCGTCTATCTTTGAATGACAACAAACACTTAATTGAAGAATCCCTACTGTTGACCAATCACTGACGAAGGGGCGTAGACTTCGGTTACCGAACTTCAGATTGCCTCGGGGTAAAATGTTGTGTGCACAAACAGCCCCCAAAAAACCTTGCCGAAGACCAAAACGTTACAAAAAACTTTACAAAATGTTGTCATAATATATTCACAAACTTTTCTGAACTGTTTCAGATGGGAGGCAAGCAGACCCCTTTTGGCAGAAGAACACAAGCACGATCCTCTCCCTAACACATCTACCATAGTAGAACCCCTCTACACGTCACACCTTCCAACAGGACTACCTTCCTTCACGTTAAGCCCCATAACTAACTAGCTAACTATGTCATCGCTGATGGACGGAGGTGTGAGAGAGAACGGGTTCAGATATCATCATGTTCAGCATCATAAACCCCTCAAACAGGTGGCGAGTACGTCTGTGACCGTGGGGGTAGCAAATGGACCAATCTCTCTCACTTGAACCTCTCTCCTTTCCTGACAGTCATTTAAGGTTTGCCACAGAGCTTTCCTCTCCTTCTCCGTCAAACAAACATTCCCTGCAATGGTCTGTGTTGTTACCAAAATGACTCCCCTCCGAAGTGCTTGACATTGTGTGTGTGTACGTGTGTGTGTATATGTGTGTATCTATCAGAGAGTCGTACATGCCCCTAGTCCCCAAAGTTCTGTTAAATGACTTAATTTCCTGGTCCTTTGAAATGTGCTGCAGCTCCTAAATTAGATTTTGAGGAACACCACTGTGCTAAATTGTGTTTTTCCTTAAATTTGAGAAGCAAACCCTCATTGATAAGATATGTTCTTCTCCTCCCCTGCTCTCCCCTCCGTCTCTACCATCCTCTCCTTTCCTGCTCTCCCCTCCGTCTCTACCATCCTCTCCTTTCCTGCTCTCCCCTCCGTCTCTACCATCCTCTCCTTTCCTGCTCTCCCCTCCGTCTCTACCATCCTCTCCTTTCCTGCTCTCCCCTCCGTCTCTACCATCCTCTCCTTTCCTGCTCTCCCCTCCGTCTCTACCATCCTCTCCTTTCCTGCTCTCCCTCCGTCTCTACCATCCTCTTCTTTCCTGCTCTCCCCTCCGTCTCTACCATCCTCTTCTTTCCTGCTCTCCCTCCGTCTCTACCATCCTCTTCTTTCCTGCTCTCCCTCCGTCTCTACCATCCTCTCCTCCCCTGCTCTCCCCTCCGTCTCTACCATCCTCTTCTTTCCTGCTCTCCCTCCGTCTCTACCATCCTCTCCTTTCCTGCTCTCCCTCCGTCTCTACCATCCTCTTCTTTCCTGCTCTCCCTCCGTCTCTACCATCCTCTTCTTTCCTGCTCTCCCCTCCGTCTCTACCATCCTCTTCTTTCCTGCTCTCCCCTCCGTCTCTACCATCCTCTCCTTTCCTGCTCTCCCCTCCGTCTCTACCATCCTCTCCTTTCCTGCTCTCCCCTCCGTCTCTACCATCCTCTTCTTTCCTGCTCTCCCCTCCGTCTCTACCATCCTCTCCTTTCCTGCTCTCCCCTCCGTCTCTACCATCCTCTCCTCCCCTGCTCTCCCCTCCGTCTCTACCATCCTCTCCTTTCCTGCTCTCCCCTCCGTCTCTACCATCCTCTCCTTTCCGTCTCTACCATCCTCTCCTTTCCTGCTCTCCCCTCCGTCTCTACCATCCTCTTCTTTCCTGCTCTCCCCTCCGTCTCTACCATCCTCTCCTTTCCTGCTCTCCCTCCGTCTCTACCATCCTCTCCTTTCCTGCTCTCCCCTCCGTCTCTACCATCCTCTTCTTTCCTGCTCTCCCCTCCGTCTCTACCATCCTCTCCTTTCCTGCTCTCCCTCCGTCTCTACCATCCTCTCCTTTCCTGCTCTCCCCTCCGTCTCTACCATCCTCTTCTTTCCTGCTCTCCCCTCCGTCTCTACCATCCTCTCCTTTCCTGCTCTCCCCTCCGTCTCTACCATCCTCTCCTTTCCTGCTCTCCCCTCCGTCTCTACCATCCTCTTCTTTCCTGCTCTCCCCTCCGTCTCTACCATCCTCTCCTTTCCTGCTCTCCCCTCCGTCTCTACCATCCTCTTCTTTCCTGCTCTCCCCTCCGTCTCTACCATCCTCTTCTTTCCTGCTCTCCCCTCCGTCTCTACCATCCTCTCCTTTCCTGCTCTCCCCTCCGTCTCTACCATCCTCTCCTCCCCTGCTCTCCCCTCCGTCTCTACCATCCTCTCCTTTCCTGCTCTCCCCTCCGTCTCTACCATCCTCTCCTTTCCTGCTCTCCCTCCGTCTCTACCATCCTCTCCTTTCCTGCTCTCCCCTCCGTCTCTACCATCCTCTTCTTTCCTGCTCTCCCTCCGTCTTTACCATCCTCTCCTTTCCTGCTCTCCCCTCCGTCTCTACCATCCTCTCCTTTCCTGCTCTCCCCTCCGTCTCTACCATCCTCTCCTTTCCTGCTCTCCCCTCCGTCTCTACCATCCTCTTCTTTCCTGCTCTCCCCTCCGTCTTTACCATCCTCTCCTTTCCTGCTCTCCCCTCCGTCTCTACCATCCTCTCCTTTCCTGCTCTCCCCTCCGTCTCTACCATCCTCTTCTTTCCTGCTCTCCCCTCCGTCTCTACCATCCTCTCCTTTCCTGCTCTCCCCTCCGTCTCTACCATCCTCTCCTTTCCTGCTCTCCCCTCCGTCTCTACCATCCTCTCCTTTCCTGCTCTCCCTCCGTCTCTACCATCCTCTTCTTTCCTGCTCTCCCTCCGTCTCTACCATCCTCTCCTTTCCTGCTCTCCCTCCGTCTCTACCATCCTCTTCTTTCCTGCTCTCCCCTCCGTCTCTACCATCCTCTCCTTTCCTGCTCTCCCTCCGTCTCTACCATCCTCTCCTTTCCTGCTCTCCCTCCGTCTCTACCATCCTCTTCTTTCCTGCTCTCCCTCCGTCTCTACCATCCTCTCCTTTCCTGCTCTCCCCTCCGTCTCTACCATCCTCTCCTTTCCTGCTCTCCCCTCCGTCTCTACCATCCTCTCCTTTCCTGCTCTCCCCTCCGTCTCTACCATCCTCTTCTTTCCTGCTTTCCTTCATTCTTCTGCCACAGCGCTCCCTCACTCTGGACAATGGAGGCCTTTCATTGGAGGAGAGGGGGGCTTACCATTGGCCTCGCACCCCAGTCTGAGACAGGCACCGCCTGTTCACCCGCACACGCCAGGTCCCGTGAGGGTGTGAGGGAGCGTGTGTGTGTGTGTGTGTGTATGTGTGTGTGTGAGTGTTGGACAGAAAAGAAACAAATTCTGCAAAAGTACAGTTGATGGCGTGACTGAGAGAAAGAGTATGCCAGTTTGTGTAATGCAGTTCCCATCAGTGTGGCAGTGTTGTTGGCTCAGAGGATTCACTATGAGGAGTTTCCCAGGCATGAGCACTGACCTCATACATGAACACACCAATCAGGTCAGTATGTCCACTGAGAATGTGTGTGAGGGTGTTCTTAAACGTTATGGTCCTTAATGACTTCAAAACACTCTTTTTGCACAGTTCTTAAGGAAACCTTGTTTAAATCAAACCTTCATCCACGTTTTTGTCCGGTGGACTTACAAGAGACCTTGCGTATCTACAGTTGACCCAATAACAACCCTCCAGATATCCTAGGTCACAATGGTGTGTGTGTGTGTGTGTGTGTGTGTGTGTGTGTGTGCGTGTATGTGTGTGTCTCTGTAACCTCTCTGTGTCTGCTATCTGAGATGTGAGACCTGCTGGTTTATGCATTCCTCTCCTGATAGGGGACTTGGCCTCTGAACCCTGGTACAGTTCAAACACAGGTCACGCCAAGCTGGCCCTGTCAGTCTGAACAGAACGCAGCAGGAGCTCAGCAGTAGAGAGGGAGGAGGGAGAAGGGGGAGCGTATCACAGGAATGGAGAGAGAGAGAAGGTGAGAGAGATGTGAGGGGAGGGGTATTGAAGGGGGTGTTTGGTGGAGAGGATTTGGCCAGGACAATAACCCTGAGAGTCACGTGTGTGTGTTTGACCTGAGAGTACAATGAGAGCAAGCTTCAACACGAATCTGAGAGCCAAGACTCTCAGATTCATGCAACGCTGCCTCCTCAGAGAGACTAGCAGCATGACCAGGAATGAACCCATAGTGTGTTAGAGATTTCTTCTGTATGATAACCAATACCACTATCACAGCATTACATCACATACCACATTACGTCCCACATCACCTACGCATTACAGTGTCTCCACTACATCACATACCACATTACGTCCCACATCACCTACGCATTACAGTGTCTCCACTACATCACATACCACATTACACCCCACATCACCTACGCATTACAGTGTCTCCACTACATCACATTGTGTCATCCACAATCCTCACATTACGTCCCACATCACCTACGCATTACAGTGTCTCCACTACATCACATTGTGTCATCCACAATCCTCACATTACGTCCCACATCACCTACGCATTACAGTGTCTCCACTACATCACATTGTGTCATCCACAATCCTCACATTACGTCCCACATCACCTACGCATTACAGTGTTCCACTACATCACATTGTGTCATCCACAATCCTCACATTACGCCCCACATCACCTACGCATTACAGTGTCTCCACTACATCACATTGTGTCATCCACAATCCTCACATTACGTCCCACATCACCTACGCATTACAGTGTCTCCACTACATCACATTGTGTCATCCACAATCCTCACATTACGTCCCACATCACCTACGCATTACAGTGTCTCCACTACATCACATTGTGTCATCCACAATCCTCACATTACACCCCACATCACCTACGCATTACAGTGTCTCCACTACATCACATTGTGTCATCCACAATCCTCACATTACGTCCCACATCACCTACGCATTACAGTGTCTCCACTACATCACATTGTGTCATCCACAATCCTCACATTACACCCCACATCACCTACGCATTACAGTGTCTCCACTACATCACATTGTGTCATCCACAATCCTCACATTACGTCCCACATCACCTACGCATTACAGTGTCTCCACTACATCACATTGTGTCATCCACAATCCTCACATTACGTCCCACATCACCTACGCATTACAGTGTCTCCACTACATCACATTGTGTCATCCACAATCCTCACATTACACCCCACATCACCTACGCATTACAGTGTCTCCACTACATCACATTGTGTCATCCACAATCCTCACATTACGTCCCACATCACCTACGCATTACAGTGTCTCCACTACATCACATTGTGTCATCCACAATCCTCACATTACACCCCACATCACCTACGCATTACAGTGTCTCCACTACATCACATTGTGTCATCCACAATCCTCACATTACGTCCCACATCACCTACGCATTACAGTGTCTCCACTACATCACATTGTGTCATCCACAATCCTCACATTACACCCCACATCACCTACGCATTACAGTGTCTCCACTACATCACATTGTGTCATCCACAATCCTCACATTACACCCCACATCACCTACGCATTACAGTGTCTCCACTACATCACATTGTGTCATCCACAATCCTCACATTACACCCCACATCACCTACGCATTACAGTGTCTCCACTACATCACATTGTGTCATCCACAATCCTCACATTACGTCCCACATCACCTACGCATTACAGTGTCTCCACTACATCACATTGTGTCATCCACAATCCTCACATTACACCCCACATCACCTACGCATTACAGTGTCTCCACTACATCACATTGTGTCATCCACAATCCTCACATTACACCCCACATCACCTACGCATTACAGTGTCTCCACTACATCACATTGTGTCATCCACAATCCTCACATTACACCCCACATCACCTACGCATTACAGTGTCTCCACTACATCACATTGTGTCATCCACAATCCTCACATTACGTCCCACATCACCTACGCATTACAGTGTCTCCACTACATCACATTGTGTCATCCACAATCCTCACATTACGTCCCACATCACCTACGCATTACAGTGTCTCCACTACATCACATTGTGTCATCCACAATCCTCACATTACGTCCCACATCACCTACGCATTACAGTGTCTCCACTACATCACATTGTGTCATCCACAATCCTCACATTACGTCCCACATCACCTACGCATTACAGTGTCTCCACTACATCACATTGTGTCATCCACAATCCTCACATTACGTCCCACATCACCTACGCATTACAGTGTCTCCACTACATCACATTGTGTCATCCACAATCCTCACATTACGTCCCACATCACCTACGCATTACAGTGTCTCCACTACATCACATTGTGTCATCCACAATCCTCACATTACGTCCCACATCACCTACGCATTACAGTGTCTCCACTACATCACATTGTGTCATCCACAATCCTCACATTACACCCCACATCACCTACGCATTACAGTGTCTCCACTACATCACATTGTGTCATCCACAATCCTCACATTACACCCCACATCACCTACGCATTACAGTGTCTCCACTACATCACATTGTGTCATCCACAATCCTCACATTACGTCCCACATCACCTACGCATTACAGTGTCTCCACTACATCACATTGTGTCATCCACAATCCTCACATTACGTCCCACATCACCTACGCATTACAGTGTCTCCACTACATCACATTGTGTCATCCACAATCCTCACATTACGTCCCACATCACCTACGCATTACAGTGTCTCCACTACATCACATTGTGTCATCCACAATCCTCACATTACGTCCCACATCACCTACGCATTACAGTGTCTCCACTACATCACATTGTGTCATCCACAATCCTCACATTACACCCCACATCACCTACGCATTACAGTGTCTCCACTACATCACATTGTGTCATCCACAATCCTCACATTACGTCCCACATCACCTACGCATTACAGTGTCTCCACTACATCACATTGTGTCATCCACAATCCTCACATTACACCCCACATCACCTACGCATTACAGTGTCTCCACTACATCACATTGTGTCATCCACAATCCTCACATTACGTCCCACATCACCTACGCATTACAGTGTCTCCACTACATCACATTGTGTCATCCACAATCCTCACATTACGTCCCACATCACCTACATCACCACGCATTACAGTGTCTCCACTACATCACATTGTGTCATCCACAATCCTCACATTACACCCCACATCACCTACGCATTACAGTGTCTCCACTACATCACATTGTGTCATCCACAATCCTCACATTACGTCCCACATCACCTACGCATTACAGTGTCTCCACTACATCACATTGTGTCATCCACAATCCTCACATTACACCCCACATCACCTACGCATTACAGTGTCTCCACTACATCACATTGTGTCATCCACAATCCTCACATTACGTCCCACATCACCTACGCATTACAGTGTCTCCACTACATCACATTGTGTCATCCACAATCCTCACATTACACCCCTGCACATCACCTACGCATTACAGTGTCTCCACTACATCACATTGTGTCATCCACAATCCTCACATTACACCCCACATCACCTACGCATTACAGTGTCTCCACTACATCACATTGTGTCATCCACAATCCTCACATTACACCCCACATCACCTACGCATTACATTACAGTGTCTCCACTACATCACATTGTGTCATCCACAATCCTCACATTACGTCCCACATCACCTACGCATTACAGTGTCTCCACTACATCACATTGTGTCATCCACAATCCTCACATTACACCCCACATCACCTACGCATTACAGTGTCTCACTACATCACATTGTGTCATCCACAATCCTCACATTACACCCCACATCACCTACGCATTACAGTGTCTCCACTACATCACATTGTGTCATCCACAATCCTCACATTACACCCCACATCACCTACGCATTACAGTGTCTCCACTACATCACATTGTGTCATCCACAATCCTCACATTACGTCCCACATCACCTACGCATTACAGTGTCTCCACTACATCACATTGTGTCATCCACAATCCTCACATTACGTCCACATCACCTACGCATTACAGTGTCTCCACTACATCACATTGTGTCATCCACAATCCTCACATTACGTCCCACATCACCTACGCATTACAGTGTCTCCACTACATCACATTGTGTCATCCACAATCCTCACATTACGTCCCACATCACCTACGCATTACAGTGTCTCCACTACATCACATTGTGTCATCCACAATCCTCACATTACGTCCCACATCACCTACGCATTACAGTGTCTCCACTACATCACATTGTGTCATCCACAATCCTCACATTACGTCCCACATCACCTACGCATTACAGTGTCTCCACTACATCACATTGTGTCATCCACAATCCTCACATTACGTCCCACATCACCTACGCATTACAGTGTCTCCACTACATCACATTGTGTCATCCACAATCCTCACATTACACCCCACATCACCTACGCATTACAGTGTCTCCACTACATCACATTGTGTCATCCACAATCCTCACATTACGTCCCACATCACCTACGCATTACAGTGTCTCCACTACATCACATTGTGTCATCCACAATCCTCACATTACGTCCCACATCACCTACGCATTACAGTGTCTCCACTACATCACATTGTGTCATCCACAATCCTCACATTACGTCCCACATCACCTACGCATTACAGTGTCTCCACTATCATCACATTGTGTCATCCACAATCCTCACATTCACATTACGTCCCACATCACCTACGCATTACAGTGTCTCCACTACATCACATTGTGTCATCCACAATCCTCACATTACGTCCCACATCACCTACGCATTACAGTGTCTCCACTACATCACATTGTGTCATCCACAATCCTCACATTACGTCCCACATCACCTACGCATTACAGTGTCTCCACTACATCACATTGTGTCATCCACAATCCTCACATTACGTCCCACATCACCTACGCATTACAGTGTCTCCACTACATCACATTGTGTCATCCACAATCCTCACATTACGTCCCACATCACCTACGCATTACAGTGTTCCACTACATCACATTGTGTCATCCACAATCCTCACATTACGTCCCACATCACCTACGCATTACAGTGTCTCCACTACATCACATTGTGTCATCATACAATCCTCACATTACGTCCCACATCACCTACGCATTACAGTGTCTCCACTACATCACATTGTGTCATCCACAATCCTCACATTACACCCCACATCACCTACGCATTACAGTGTCTCCACTACATCACATTGTGTCATCCACAATCCTCACATTACACCCACATCACCTACGCATTACAGTGTCTCCACTACATCACATTGTGTCATCCACAATCCTCACATTACGTCCCACATCACCTACGCATTACAGTGTCTCCACTACATCACATTGTGTCATCCACAATCCTCACATTACGTCCCACATCACCTACGCATTACAGTGTCTCCACTACATCACATTGTGTCATCCACAATCCTCACATTACGTCCCACATCACCTACGCATTACAGTGTCTCCACTACATCACATTGTGTCATCCACAATCCTCACATTACGTCCCCACATCACCTACGCATTACAGTGTTCCACTACATCACATTGTGTCATCCACAATCCTCACATTACGTCCCACATCACCTACGCATTACAGTGTCTCCACTACATCACATTGTGTCATCCACAATCCTCACATTACGTCCCACATCACCTACGCATTACAGTGTCTCCACTACATCACATTGTGTCATCCACAATCCTCACATTACGTCCCACATCACCTACGCATTACAGTGTCTCCACTACGTCACATTGTGTCATCCACAATCCTCACATTACGTCCCACATCACCTACGCATTACAGTGTCTCCACTACATCACATTGTGTCATCCACAATCCTCACATTACGTCCCACATCACCTACGCATTACAGTGTCTCCACTACATCACATTGTGTCATCCACAATCCTCACATTACGTCCCACATCACCTACGCATTACAGTGTCTCCACTACATCACATTGTGTCATCCACAATCCTCACATTACGTCCCCACATCACCTACGCATTACAGTGTCTCCACTACATCACATTGTGTCATCCACAATCCTCACATTACGTCCCACATCACCTACGCATTACAGTGTCTCCACTACATCACATTGTGTCATCCACAATCCTCACATTACGTCCCACATCACCTACGCATTACAGTGTCTCCACTACATCACATTGTGTCATCCACAATCCTCACATTACACCCCACATCACCTACGCATTACAGTGTCTCCACTACATCACATTGTGTCATCCACAATCCTCACATTACACCCCACATCACCTACGCATTACAGTGTCTCCACTACATCACATTGTGTCATCCACAATCCTTGTGTCATCACATTACACCCCACATCACCTACGCATTACAGTGTCTCCACTACATCACATTGTGTCATCCACAATCCTCACATTACGTCCCACATCACCTACGCATTACAGTGTCTCCACTACATCACATTGTGTCATCCACAATCCTCACATTACGTCCCACATCACCTACGCATTACAGTGTCTCCACTACATCACATTGTGTCATCCACAATCCTCACATTACGTCCCACATCACCTACGCATTACAGTGTCTCCACTACATCACATTGTGTCATCCACAATCCTCACATTACGTCCCACATCACCTACGCATTACAGTGTCTCCACTACATCACATTGTGTCATCCACAATCCTCACATTACGTCCCACATCACCTACGCATTACAGTGTCTCCACTACATCACATTGTGTCATCCACAATCCTCACATTACGTCCCACATCACCTACGCATTACAGTGTCTCCACTACATCACATTGTGTCATCCACAATCCTCACATTACACCCCACATCACCTACGCATTACAGTGTCTCCACTACATCACATTGTGTCATCCACAATCCTCACATTACGTCCCACATCACCTACGCATTACAGTGTCTCCACTACGTCCACATTGTGTCATCCACAATCCTCACATTACGTCCCACATCACCTACGCATTACAGTGTCTCCACTACATCACATTGTGTCATCCACAATCCTCACATTACGCCCCACATCACCTACGCATTACAGTGTCTCCACTACGTCCACATTGTGTCATCCACAATCCTCACATTACACCCCACATCACCTACGCATTACAGTGTCTCCACTACATCACATTGTGTCATCCACAATCCTCACATTACGTCCCACATCACCTACGCATTACAGTGTCTCCACTACGTCCACATTGTGTCATCCACAATCCTCACATTACGTCCCACATCACCTACGCATTACAGTGTCTCCACTACATCACATTGTGTCATCCACAATCCTCACATTACGTCCCACATCACCTACGCATTACAGTGTCTCCACTACATCACATTGTGTCATCCACAATCCTCACATTACACCCCACATCACCTACGCATTACAGTGTCTCCACTACATCACATTGTGTCATCCACAATCCTCACATTACGTCCCACATCACCTACGCATTACAGTGTCTCCACTACGTCCACATTGTGTCATCCACAATCCTCACATTACACCCCACATCACCTACGCATTACAGTGTCTCCACTACATCACATTGTGTCATCCACAATCCTCACATTACGTCCCACATCACCTACGCATTACAGTGTCTCCACTACATCACATTGTGTCATCCACAATCCTCACATTACGTCCCACATCACCTACGCATTACAGTGTCTCCACTACATCACATTGTGTCATCCACAATCCTCACATTACGTCCCACATCACCTACGCATTACAGTGTCTCCACTACATCACATTGTGTCATCCACAATCCTCACATTACACCCCACATCACCTACGCATTACAGTGTCTCCACTACATCACATTGTGTCATCCACAATCCTCACATTACGTCCCACATCACCTACGCATTACAGTGTCTCCACTACATCACATTGTGTCATCCACAATCCTCACATTACGTCCCACATCACCTACGCATTACAGTGTCTCCACTACATCACATTGTGTCATCCACAATCCTCACATTACACCCCACATCACCTACGCATTACAGTGTCTCCACTACATCACATTGTGTCATCCACAATCCTCACATTACGTCCCCACATCACCTACGCATTACAGTGTCTCCACTACGTCCACATTGTGTCATCCACAATCCTCACATTACACCCCACATCACCTACGCATTACAGTGTCTCCACTACATCACATTGTGTCATCCACAATCCTCACATTACGTCCCACATCACCTACGCATTACAGTGTCTCCACTACGTCCACATTGTGTCATCCACAATCCTCACATTACGTCCCACATCACCTACGCATTACAGTGTCTCCACTACATCACATTGTGTCATCCACAATCCTCACATTACGTCCCACATCACCTACGCATTACAGTGTCTCCACTACATCACATTGTGTCATCCACAATCCTCACATTACGTCCCACATCACCTACGCATTACAGTGTCTCCACTACGTCCACATTGTGTCATCCACAATCCTCACATTACACCCCACATCACCTACGCATTACAGTGTCTCCACTACGTCACATTGTGTCATCCACAATCCTCACATTACGTCCCACATCACCTACGCATTACAGTGTCTCCACTACGTCCACATTGTGTCATCCACAATCCTCACATTACGTCCCACATCACCTACGCATTACAGTGTCTCCACTACATCACATTGTGTCATCCACAATCCTCACATTACGTCCCACATCACCTCGCATTACAGTGTCTCCACTACATCACATTGTGTCATCCACAATCCTCACATTACGCCCACATCACCTACGCATTACAGTGTCTCCACTACATCACATTGTGTCATCCACAATCCTCACATTACGTCCCACATCACCTACGCATTACAGTGTCTCCACTACGTCCACATTGTGTCATCCACAATCCTCACATTACACCCCACATCACCTACGCATTACAGTGTCTCCACTACATCACATTGTGTCATCCACAATCCTCACATTACGTCCCACATCACCTACGCATTACAGTGTCTCCACTACATCACATTGTGTCATCCACAATCCTCACATTACACCCCACATCACCTACGCATTACAGTGTCTCCACTACATCACATTGTGTCATCCACAATCCTCACATTACGTCCCACATCACCTACGCATTACAGTGTCTCCACTACGTCCACATTGTGTCATCCACAATCCTCACATTACACCCCACATCACCTACGCATTACAGTGTCTCCACTACATCACATTGTGTCATCCACAATCCTCACATTACGTCCCACATCACCTACGCATTACAGTGTCTCCACTACGTCCACATTGTGTCATCCACAATCCTCACATTACGTCCCACATCACCTACGCATTACAGTGTCTCCACTACATCACATTGTGTCATCCACAATCCTCACATTACGTCCCACATCACCTACGCATTACAGTGTCTCCACTACATCACATTGTGTCATCCACAATCCTCACATTACGTCCCACATCACCTACGCATTACAGTGTCTCCACTACGTCCACATTGTGTCATCCACAATCCTCACATTACACCCCACATCACCTACGCATTACAGTGTCTCCACTACGTCACATTGTGTCATCCACAATCCTCACATTACGTCCCACATCACCTACGCATTACAGTGTCTCCACTACGTCCACATTGTGTCATCCACAATCCTCACATTACGTCCCACATCACCTACGCATTACAGTGTCTCCACTACATCACATTGTGTCATCCACAATCCTCACATTACGTCCCACATCACCTACGCATTACAGTGTCTCCACTACATCACATTGTGTCATCCACAATCCTCACATTACGTCCCACATCACCTACGCATTACAGTGTCTCCACTACATCACATTGTGTCATCCACAATCCTCACATTACGTCCCACATCACCTACGCATTACAGTGTCTCCACTACGTCCACATTGTGTCATCCACAATCCTCACATTACACCCCACATCACCTACGCATTACAGTGTCTCCACTACATCACATTGTGTCATCCACAATCCTCACATTACGTCCCACATCACCTACGCATTACAGTGTCTCCACTACATCACATTGTGTCATCCACAATCCTCACATTACACCCCACATCACCTACGCATTACAGTGTCTCCACTACGTCACATTGTGTCATCCACAATCCTCACATTACGTCCCACATCACCTACGCATTACAGTGTCTCCACTACGTCCACATTGTGTCATCCACAATCCTCACATTACGTCCCACATCACCTACGCATTACAGTGTCTCCACTACATCACATTGTGTCATCCACAATCCTCACATTACGTCCCACATCACCTACGCATTACAGTGTCTCCACTACATCACATTGTGTCATCCACAATCCTCACATTACGTCCCACATCACCTACGCATTACAGTGTCTCCACTACATCACATTGTGTCATCCACAATCCTCACATTACGTCCCACATCACCTACGCATTACAGTGTCTCCACTACGTCCACATTGTGTCATCCACAATCCTCACATTACACCCCACATCACCTACGCATTACAGTGTCTCCACTACATCACATTGTGTCATCCACAATCCTCACATTACGTCCCACATCACCTACGCATTACAGTGTCTCCACTACATCACATTGTGTCATCCACAATCCTCACATTACGTCCCACATCACCTACGCATTACAGTGTCTCCACTACGTCCACATTGTCATCCACAATCCTCACATTACGTCCCACATCACCTACGCATTACAGTGTCTCCACTACGTCCACATTGTGTCATCCACAATCCTCACATTACACCCCACATCACCTACGCATTACAGTGTCTCCACTACATCACATTGTGTCATCCACAATCCTCACATTACGTCCCACATCACCTACGCATTACAGTGTCTCCACTACGTCCACATTGTCATCCACAATCCTCACATTACGTCCCACATCACCTACGCATTACAGTGTCTCCACTACGTCCACATTGTGTCATCCACAATCCTCACATTACACCCCACATCACCTACGCATTACAGTGTCTCCACTACATCACATTGTGTCATCCACAATCCTCACATTACGTCCCACATCACCTACGCATTACAGTGTCTCCACTACGTCCACATTGTGTCATCCACAATCCTCACATTACGTCCCACATCACCTACGCATTACAGTGTCTCCACTACATCACATTGTGTCATCCACAATCCTCACATTACGTCCCACATCACCTACGCATTACAGTGTCTCCACTACATCACATTGTGTCATCCACAATCCTCACATTACACCCCACAT